>NW_016107545.1:2363600-2396131 GCF_001604975.1 Cebus imitator | reverse complement strand
AAAAAAAAAAGGAAAAAGAAAAAGTCTGCATGTCACAATATTCTGCTACAGAGAAAAACTCAAATGTAAACAAACACATTTAGATAAATATGAACATTATGTTCTCCTTCAGCAGATTTTCCTGCTCTCAGTCTCTGGCATATTTTCTCAAATGTTTTATCAAAATGTAAGCATCTGCCACTATTTCTGATGGCCCGATAAATAAGCAGTACTAGGGGAAAACATTCCAAAACAGTGATAGGTATACCTTTTGAAGAAATCCATTCTTATATTGCCTTGTAACTGAAATTTCATTCTTTTACTTTGGAAATTCATTGACTATGTCTGAAAGAAGAGAAATAAACCAGTTGGATCCAAATACTTGGTTTAGTTTGTGAGAAAGAGAAACAGTAGGTAAAAATTGAATATGTGGACCAGGCACAGTGGCTCATGCTTGTAATCCCAGCCCTTTGGGAGGCCGAGACAGGTAGATCACTTGAGGCCAGGAGTTCGAGACTAACCAGGCCAACATAGCAAAAGCTCATCTCTACTAAAAATAATAATAATTAAAAAAATAGCCAGGTGTGGTGGCACACACCTGTAATCCCAGCTATTTGGCAAGCTGAGGCAGAAGAATTTTTTGAACCTGGGAGGTGGACGTTGCAGTGAGCCAAGATTGTGTCATTGCACGCCAACCTGGGCAACAGAGTGAGATCCTGTTTTGAAAAAAAGAAAAAAAAATTGAATATGCAGCCCTGTGTATAATAAAAGGGGTGCATGCATTAGCTTGCATCTATCACACAATATTACCTCCGTATAATCCTATAAACACAGATCATACAACTAAAAGAATGCACCCACAGTGTGATTAATTAAGGGAAATTCAATTGCAAATCAGAGCCAACTACCTGTTCTAGTATTTAGTTTTACTGTCATATATAGCCTGGAATTAATACATAATTGGTTTTCAGGCCAGTTAACTCAGAATTGAATATGATGGTATGCACATGTATCTTACATAATCTGGTCAGGTGACTGCTAGTCATTTGGTAGCTATGGTCTTCACACTCTAGGAATTGCATTGATCTTGTGTATTATATAATAGATATTGTTTTAATTGAATATGTTTGTACTTTTATAACATAAATTATTACCTATTGTAAACAAGCATACATTAGGCAGAGCATATTAATTATTAAATCGTTAAGATATATACTTAGGAGGTTTGGCCAGGTTTACCACACTAACAATTTATTATAAAAACATATCCAGGCTGGACATTTTTTGTTGTTGTTCAAATCAGTAGAGAGTTTTGCCTTTGAGGATTTGAGTCTTTTCTCTGTCTCACTCTCTCTCTCACTCTCTCTCACATACAGTAAACCTTCACTTAACATTGTCAATAGATATCTTTTTTTTAACAATGTTATAATAAAAAGATATTGAAAGAAATGATGTTATTTGAAGACATGATGTAATACATTATATATATATATATATATGTTTTATATATTTTGTTATATATTTTATATGTTTATATATGTGCGTGTATGTGTATATATATACATATATATATACACACATATATATATACACACACACACACACATATATATATATATATATATATATATGTATATATATATTTCTTTTTTTTGAGATGGAGTCTTGCTCTGTCACCAGGTTGGAGTGCAGTGGTGCAATCTTGGCTCACTGCAACCTTCGCCTCGCAGGTTCAAGCGATTTTCCTGTCTCAACCTCCCGAGTAGCTGGGACTACAGGTGCATGCCACCACCCCCAGCTAATTTTTTTTTTTTTTGTATTTTTAGTAGAGACAGGGTATAACAATGTTGGCAAGGATGGTCTCGATCTCTTGACCTTGTGATCTGCCACCCTTGGCCTCCCAAAGTGCTTGGGATTACAGGCATGATCCACTGTCCCTGGCCTATATATTTTGTTATATATGTATATGTCTGTTTATGTGTGAATGTATTTACATATATATGTATAGTTATATACGTTATTTATTTTGTTATATATATACATATTTGTATATGTGTGTATGTTTAGATATTTATTTATCACTTATTGAGTGCTTAACTATATATGAGAAATCTTGCATCTCTGATTTTGTGTGACTTTTGATGATTTCCTGATTTTGTGGTTTTTATAGTTGTGAGCCCCAGGAGACCACATCAGTCCAACTTAAATAAATATAAAAAAGAATTCCTTGGCTTGTGCATTCGAGAAGCCCAAAAGACACGTAGTTCAACCCGGCTGGATCCAGGGGCTCAGCTATTGCTATGGGGTCTCTAAGCCTCTATCACTTGCTTAGATCAACTTTTTCTATGTTGACTTCCTCTTCAGGAAGGTTTTTCCATGGCCTGCAAAGCGCTTCAGATAGATCCAGGCTACACGAGTGGACAGTGGTCAGTCCCAGACATCCTTATCCACAGCACTGAGTGTCTTAGATGTGGATTCTGACCGGCCTCCCCAGTTACATGCCCATCCTGGGTGAGTCATTGGTTCCAGCAGGCTGGAGGAGTCTCATGGCTCCACAGAGTTCATGTGTGGAGTAGGGGTGTGGAGTTGCGGGAAAGTCTCAGAATTGAGGTCATAGATTCTGGAACCGAACTTTTGGGACTCAGATCTGGCTGTGTAATCTGAGGGAGGCCAGCAAATCTCTCTGTGCCTCAGTTTCTCTGTTGGTAAAACTGGGAGACTTATTTTACTTTACAAGGTTGTGGTGAAAATAACTTGGATTAATATTTGAAAAGCACTTAGAATAATGTAGAACACAATAGTGCTAGGAAAAATGTTACCAGTGAATGAAAGCACATGTTTCACAGCCACATTAGAATGACATGGAATTGGAATCTAAAAATAAAATGTTCATGGTACAAAGTAATTAAATAATGGTTCTCTCAATGCTGTCATGAATTATGTCACCAAAACACTTGGACCAGTTTGATTTATTGTTATACCCATTTTACAGATGAGGAAGCAGAGGCTTCCTAACTACAGGCTAGTTGCACAAAGACACATAACCAGCCATGGGCAGAGCTAACTCACAAACCGAGGTTACATGAAATCAAATTTTCTGCACAAAATACCACCTTAAACTGCCCAAGCTTCCTGATGCCCACACCCTGGAAGCAATTTCTGTAAGGAAAATATATGTCTTTATTAAAGCAACCACTAAAAACGTAGTCACAACCTCAATGGAAGCAATCTTCCCCTCTTTCTAAGAACAAATTAACAGCATTAAAGTATCACACAACTAAGGCTGGTTTCTCAGCTCCACAGAGCCCAGACTTGTGAGGATAGACCCACAAACTTCTCATTGCTTTGCTGACATTTTCAGTTCAAATTCAACTTGGGGGACATCAAGTGTCATAGCAAATGGAGAAATCATTGAGATCCCAAATACTGCATTCAAATTCCCTATTCCTCTATAATGCTTATTAACATGAGAGTAAGAAAATATTCATTAAAAGACTAACTTCTATGGAATATTTTAATGGAACTATTTTATAATCAAATTTGAATATTGGAAAAGTCTTAAAATATCCATGAGTTAAGACTCTTGGCATTGTCAAGCATAACATATTTTACATATGTGAGACAATAATAAAGTGAAGTAATATAATTAGTTATATGTCCAAATCGCCCCCCATTATAAACAAATAAATATAAACAATTTAGGAAAATATTCTAAGCTATGTTCGAGTTCAACTTCTTATCCCTCTAATGCCCAAAATACTTAGAAGAATATCTGTAATTTATTCTTTGGATGATGTTAATTTTTAAGAATCATAATTTTCTAATTATTCTTTTTAACCAATGTACTGATTTAAACCAGATTTTCTCACAAAGAAATAGAAATAGATATTTTTTAAAACATTGTATTCAAAAAGGCTATGAAAATAATGTAGAAATAATCCCTGATTCAACTTATCTAAGTTAGTTTTGTCTTTTAGATAAAGAACAGTTTATTTAAAAATTTCTCTCTTTTTTGTCTTAATAACCAAGTTTCTGGGAGGTGTACAAAGGTGGGCAGGGGAGCTTCTTTTTAAAGAATAATTAACATTCTGTGTTTCACTATATATTAATTATCACTGGTGTTCCTTATTTCTGTAGACAGATATTCACAATTGATCTAGGAATGGCTGCAAAATTTGTTCTGTGAAGGACTGGCTGAACCAGCCACGCAGTAACGTCACCTTCAGACATCCCAGGAGTATCTTTCTGTGTTACCTCCATTCTTCTCCTTTTCTAAAAATCTTCTAAACCATGGGTTTAAAGGGGTCGAGTTTGTGTTGATATGCATAACCAAATCACAGCTGCATTATTATCTTTTGTAAATTCCAAAAAATGTCCCTCTTAGCCTGAATCAACAACTATCAGATAGATTTAGGGACTTGCATGCATCTAGAATAAAGGCTTTCTTTCCTACGCTGGTCAGCCTGAACTACCCACCAGGACCCACGGATTTTGCAGCAACTGGCCGTCATTTTTCTGAAAATATCCTTCTTGCCACTATTTATTGATTCAGTTAGCTCAGCTCACAGCAGATAGAGTGCCTAATCAAGAACTCCATGCTGATGAGATGATGGAGGTGATGGCACACACCACGTGGCAGAGGGTGGTGTTCCTGGGCTTTTCTAGCGGATGAAAAGAAGCGCTCAGTTGTTTCCCTGTCATCCGGAGAAAATAAAGTACAGGGCATGGACAGAATCACAATGAAACCAAACGTATTTGTTTAAAGGATAGCCTTTACTCCTGAATAAAGCTGATTCTTTGTGGTGTAGAAAAGTCATCCAGCGCTTCTGGGGTAAATGCAGAACAAGGTTACCAGCGGTCTTTCCACTTTGACCTTCCTCACACCGGCACTCTGGAAGATTCTTCCATCTTTATGCACTTTACTTTCTCCATTTGCAAAAGAGCAATAATGCTGTCTGTCTACACAGGTGGCCTTCTGAGGATAAATGAGAAGAGAGAAGGCATTTTACTGCCAGAAAGATTGTTTGACTGTGCACTCCTTTTTTGCTGCTCCCAGGTTGAGGATCATCTTCAGCACTAATTCCCTCACCTCTTTCTACATTGAATCTCTTGACAGTGAGAAAAGATGCTACCTTGTATCTCATAGGAACATTGACCCATCTGGTTCCTAAAGCTCTTCCGTGTTCCCTTGGCCCTGACATGTCTAGAATCCTAGTTGCAAAATCTAAGTTCCATTTTGGATATCACCACCCACTCATGTAATTTGACTTTTATAATTTTCAGTCTCTACAGTTTTGAAGTAGGGATTTTAACACATGTATTGCTTGTTATGTAGGTTAATAAGAAAATCATATTTTGTGGAGTCTCCAGATGCACCATGCATTAATTAAGACAGGAGTATGTAAGGACATGTTAAAAAACGAAAATTGTGGGCTGGGCGCCATGGCTCACACCTGTAACTCCAGAAATTTGGGAGGCAGAGGTGGGCAGATCACTTGAGGTCAAGAGTTCAAGACCATCCTGGCCAACATGGTCACTAAAAATATAAGAATTAGCTGAGTGTGGTGGTGCATGCCTGTAGTTCCAACTACTCAGGAAGCTGAGGCAGGAGAATTGCTTGAACCCATGATGCCGAGGTTGCAGTGAGCTGAGATTTCACCACTGCATTCCAGCTTGGGTGACAGGGCTAGACCCTGCCTCAAAGGAAAGAAAAGAAAAGAAAATTGCTACATGCATGTTTCAACTTATCATCCTGGAATGTCTTCCAATTTTCTATTTTTAAAGAGAAGTATTCTTCCAAAAATGGCACATGGCTGTAACAGGGACAAAATTCTATTGAAGTCTCAGCCAATAAATCATAGCACGTTCATTCCTGCCGATCAGATAGCATTTGTGTCCAAAGGAGACTTCTCAACATAAGACATTGGGGAGTTAACATTAATCTGCTGGAATTGACCTCTGACATCAAACTTACAATCACTTTTATAATACAGAAAGCTGAAAAGGAAAATGAACCTGGGCTTGACCCTGGGACATACTTGCTAGTGATATAACCCACATTATCTATAGATGAAAAATGGAAGCAACTACTTTATAAGGTAGTTGAGAGGGTTAAATACACTAATAAGAATCACACTGTTCAATTAACAGAAGTTGTTGCTAGTAACATGAAACTGTACTTTTCCCCACTGCATGCGTGTAGATTTGACTATAGTAAGAGAATACTTAGTGTCTTATTTTTTTTTAATAAAAGATAATATATTTCCCCATCAAGTATCCATCTGAACACATACGGTGATTGTCCTCTGTGTGACTTTCAGGATTCTAGGCTATTTGTGACTTGCTACTCAGCCATCTCTGTGTGTTGTCATTATGTACCTGGTTCAAGATGGCTTTCTCCTTCCTCTTATGGCCAGGTCCCAGGAGATACATACATCATTTCTTATTCACGTCTCATTGGCCGCAACTTAGTCAAATAATCACATCCAGCTCCAGTGGAGGCTCAGAAATATCTGTTTTTGAGAGAAGCCAGACAAAACTCTGGACATTCTGTTCAAATGAGAAGAAAACAATAACTATCAGGGAAAATCTCATGTCTGTTACTCCTGTACACCAGGGTTGAGTACATGCTTAATGTATAGAGGTTGAAAGAATTATTATTAGACAACTGCTAAAATTATGTTTAACATTTGATATTAAAATAGTATTTTCTGCCTTAAACGAATAAAGAACTATATTACCATCTAACAAGAATTTCCTAGGATGAACATATTTTGCTAAAGTTAATCATATAGCTTAAGATTTATTTCATAATTTTGGATAACCAATGATCTCAAATGGTAGTGCTGCAATTTCTGGGGTGCCCCCTTAGGGGCTGCTAGGGCAATGGTAATCTAATAAACATTTTTCAAAACTATAGCTCATAAAACTCAAAACATTTAGAAATGAGTTGACGTGATAATCATTCAATAATTATTTTCATCACGTGTCCTTTTCACATACTATCGACATAGGTGCCACTATGCTTATTCTATGATTTTAAACGTATGGAACCTAGGAAATCAGCTGAGTACAACTCAACCTTATAATTGGCAATGCTTTTGGAATCTGCACATTAAACTGCATGAGGAGAAAAGCAGCTGATGTATTTTTTGAGTTTATTCTCAAGAATCAGACTCCCATGTCAAATGTTCTATTTTAAAAGATGCAGAGAAGCTATTTCATGAATAAAATCTGCATTCTACATCTATATACACACTGTTATATACTCTTTAGCCTTTTAAAAAATGTTGATTGTTAATGCAAACTTTAATTTGTTTTCTAAATTAATAATGGCTGTTTCTCTAAGTTCAGGAAAATGTTACTGGAATTTAGAGGCTATTTTGAAGGCAATATAGCATCTTTTAAGTGGGGGGAAATTACTCTTTGTAAAAGAATGTGTAACTAGGAAATGGAATTGCCCATCTGCTACCACATGTGATTATTTTGTTAAAAATAAGAACAAAAACAGTTATTTGCTTAACTAAAACCACGTGATAACTTTCAGATAAGTATTTTACCTAAGCTCTACATTCCCTAAAGCAAAAACAAAGTCAGAACTATTTGTGTAATATTTACATTAGAGTCAGTTGTCAAGTTTAATACCCCAGTTTCTTACCCCAAAACACAAATTACTCATACAAATCAATAATCTGTTACATTTACAAAATTGTCTTTAGAATTACAAGTTGATATTACATAACAAATGTATTATTCACTCCTTAAAAAAGCATTCAAAGGCCAGGTGAAGAGGCTCATGTCTGTAATTTCAGCACTTTAGGAGGCTGAGGAAGGAGGATCTCTTGAGGTCATGAGTTCAAGCCTAGCCAGGGCAACATAGGGGAATCCTGCCTCTATAAAAAAAAGATAGAAAAATTAGCCAGGCATGATGGCCTGTACCTGCAGTTCCAGTTACTTGAGAGGTTAAGGTGGGAGAACTGCTTGAGCTTGGGAGACTGAGGCTCAAGTGAGCCATGATTGTACCACTGCACTAGAGCCTGGGTGACAAAGAAAGACCCTGTTTAAAAAAATGCACTCAAAAGAGTTAGCTCAGGCATCTGGTGATATCCACTGTATAAAAACCACATTATGATCCAGCAATATATACTTAGAGGTGGGATCCAGCAATCCTACCTCTAATACATCCAAAGGAAATGAAATTAGTATGTTAAATACACAGCTGCACTCCACTTTCACTTCTGCATTACTTACTAATAGCTAAGATATAATATAAACAATATAAACAACATAGAAATATAATGTAATTATCTTTATAATATAAACAATATAAATTTCTGTCAATGGATGAACAAATAAAAAACTGTGTGCGTGTATGTCTGTGCAGGCGTGTACACACAGGGGAATACTATCAGCCTTTATAAAAGAGGAAATCCTGCCACTTGTAACAACATGGATGAACCATATGCTGAGTGAAATTAACCAGACACAGAAAGACAGTGCGTGAACGCACTCATCTGTGGAATTTAAATAGTCAAACCCATAAAAGCAGAGAGTAGAATGATGGTCGCCAGGATCTGGGGAGAAGGAGACAGTAAGGTGTCAATCAGGGGATACAAAGTTTCACTCCTGAAAGATGAACAGGTTCCAGACATCTGATGTAAAACAATGTGACTCTAGGTGACAATTCTGTGTTGCATATTTCATATTTACAAGAGGGTAGCCACTCCATCAATCTGCCAACGGTACCACATCTCTTGCCTGTTTCTATTAGACATTGTCACTAGGTTTTTCTGCACCTTGAGTGTAGAGACTGTTTTGTTCGTTGTGTGTTTAGTGCATCTAACATAGTATTTAACAGAGAGTGGGGCTTGTATCAGTCAGGGAGGATCAGGTTATGTTGAACAAAATCAAATTATCAGTGACTTGTAATAACAAAAGAGTATTTTCAATCATGTCGAATGACCAACATGAACTAATGGGGTTAGGAGACTGTTCCCAGAGATACTCAGGGAATCAGGATGACAAAGAGTGAATCTAAGACAAGCTGTCAGAGCCACAGTGCAGAGAAGAAGAAAGATAAAAAGCCAAGTACTAGCAAAGAATGCTTCCAGTTTTACCATCTCAAACATCCACATGCTCCCACTTAAGGCGTCCAATAAGATAATCTCCCATTCTCACAAGAAGAGGGGAACTGTGTATTTGTGCACAGTATTAAGGTGGCTTCTGTGGTCAACAGATACTTGCTGAATGAACAGATTATAGATTGCTGCAAAAACCACTAATACTTTTGTACCAACCTAATTAAAGTGGATGTTATCTTCAAACTCAATTAATTTATTTAAAAATGTATATTAACTATTTACTCTGCACAGAAATTCTAGTAGACTTTTGGCAATGAACATTAAACAAAATAATTGAAGGTTCAGATACAAGAAAACTATTATTATAATATTCACCCTGGCTGGATTTAGTGGCTGATGCCGATATTCTCAGCACTTTGGAAGGCCAAGGTGCATGGATCACTTGGGCCCAGGAGTTTGAGGCTAGCCCGGGCAACATAGAGAGACTCCTGCCTCTAAGAAAAATGTAAAAATTAGGTGGGTGTAGTAGTGCATGCCTGTGGTCCCAGTCACTAAGGACACTGAGGCAGGAGGATCACCTGAGCCAAGGGAGGTCAAGGCTACAGTGAGCTACGATGCCGCCACTGCCCTGCAGCCTTGGTGATAGAGTGAGATCCTGTTTCATTTAAAACAAAATAAAAAAAAAACAGGTCCACATAAATCTGAACCTTATCACTCCCCATTTCATAGTGAATTCTGCAACTTTCAGTTTTAGCAGATGGCCATAGTAATACAAAATTTTCCTCAGCCCCCTTACTGGACCCATGACAGGGACGCCTGGTTTACTTGGCCTGCCACACTCACCCCCTTGCAGGAGGGAGCATGTGAGTGAGCAGGTGCAGGGTCCAGCTGGCTGCTCTGGGCCCTGGCAGGATCAAGCTCCCTGCAGGGACTGTGGTGGCACCAAGGTCGGGGTGCCTGTGGCCCTGAAGCCCAGGAGGTGTTACAGTGCTCTTTTTATTCTACTGTCTGTGGATGGCCGCGTGTTAGCAGCTCGGTTGGCTCCTTGTCTCGTCACATGAGTTGGCTATCCTCTACCCGTGAGGGCAAAGGGCCAGTGTGACAGCATTTTTGGGTACCCACACTTGGTGGGTCCCAAACTCTTGTCCTGCATCCAAGAAGAATAAGGTCACTCAGACAATTGAAGGATAGTGAAAATGGAGATTTTTACTGAGCAGTGAAAACTGCTCTCTGCAAAGAGGAGAGCTGGAGAGAGGATGGGAAGGACAGGTTATCTTCCCAAAATTTGTCCATCTCCCTCAATGTCTGGCCATCTCCCTCAAGGTCAGGTCATCTCTCTCAAGGTCCAGCCATTTCTCCCCCTGTTGACTGAGTCTGGGGTCCTCATAGGCACAGGATGGGTGTTGGGGAGGCTGTAGGTAGTTTTGATTATTGGTAAAAACATGTGATTGGTAAAAAGGCATGATTCTGAAGGAACCAACAGGAATAGAAGATCTGGGCCTGGCACAGTGGCTCACACCTGTAATCCCAGCATTTTGGAAGGCCAATGCGGGTGGATCACCTGAGGTCAGGAGTTTGAGACCAACCTGACCAACATGGAGAAACCCTATCTCTACTAAAAATACAAAATTAGCCGGGCGTGGTGGCTCATGCCTGTAATCCCAGCTACTCGGGAGGTTGAAAGAGGAGAATTGCTTGAACCCGGGAGGTGGAGGTTGTGGTGAGCCAACATCGCACCACTACACTCCATCCTGGGCAACAAGAGTGAAACTCTGTCTCAAAAAACAACAAACAAACAAACAAACAAAAAGATCTCATAGGCCAGTGATTTCCGGTTGTTTTATTTATTAATTTTGTCGGGAGGCTTGAAGGTGGTGTTTCACTGGGGATCCACCCCGTCTGCCTAGAATTTCTCTGCCTCCTGCCTCTATGAATAATTTCAAAAGAAGGAATTATACGTGGGACAGCATTTTTAAAATATGTATAATATTTATTAATACCAATAAGCAAACATGTTACTTGTAACTTAAGCTCAGCAGTTTTCTGCTCATTAAAATGTGATGAGAAGCTTTGGAAGTTATCATTTTTTAAAAGCACAGTGTCTAATTCATCCCAAACAAAACAGAAAGTCTACAGATAGGCATTTGTGTTTTGAAAATACTCTCTTATAGATTAAAATACCATAGAGACAAGACACGCTTCTGTTGATTGACTACTCTATCCTCTGTGTGTGGCAGATAAATATTTGTGATTGATTAACGTGCACTCCTAGGTAATAACCTCTGATAAATGGAATGTCCCCCAAGATGTAAGCAAACGCCACGTCATCAAGGAAACTTGCTGAGTTGCAGGGATGTCAGAAAAGGAAATTTTCTGGATTCTTCTTCCCATTCTCCATGCAGATGGAGAAGGGCAGGTTGGAAGAACGAGAGGCCTTGTGAAATGCTGCTCTCTGACTACAAGAACCTATAAAATAACCTTCTCAGTATGTTTATTAAGGCTTCTAACCCACATGGAAGGGCTTAAGATGGTGCCCACAACAGTCTGCATTCCAGGTTCCTGCTGGAGCATTGGCGCATAAGAGGCTGGCAGACATGTCAGGTATCTTTTAGGAGGCACTCTGCTGCGTCCGCCCACATCCCAAAGTCAGTCTATGGCCATACCCAACATCACTAGGGAAGAAAGCACTGTCCCCTGTAATAGGGGAGAGGAGAAGGACTATTTGCTGAATTATCTTCCACATAACAGCAGCAGCAGCAGCAGCATGATTACTGTCATTATCTGTCATGATTATTGATCATAATCATTAATAAGGCCATGTCTCCTTTCCATCTCACAGCCCTCATCATCTGCTTCATGCTCCTCTCATGTCCATCCAGGTTCAATGGCACTAAATCACTAGCGAATATAAGGGGCCGAAGGAGTGGGTTTTTGCCTTTTTTCTAATGTATCATGCAATCCGGCAAAATGGCCAGCTAGTAGATAGCCCCCAGGAAATATCTGATAGATGAGTGGATCAATATTGGTATTAGAATATTCAAAGTAAGTTCAGAAAATACACATATGTGTACTTACATATTTGAGTATATATAGCATGTGTATAGAAATAACACATATGTATGTATATAATATATGCTTATATAAATGTTACATAAGCATATATGTATATACATATGTGTGTATACATTGTGTATATGTGTGTTTGTTTGCATGTATATATGTGTGTATATATGTATGTATATATGTATTTACATGTATGCATGTGTGTATATACATGTATGTATATACACATTTGTACATGTATTTATTTGTCTGTATATAGGTACGTGCACTTTTGTGTATATGTATATGTGTGTTGTGTATATCTGTATGAGTATACATTTGTGTATATATGTAGGTATATGTACATATGTATGTGTGTATACATAAGTGCATGCATATACGTATGTGTGTATGTGTGTATGTATGCATGTGTATATTTATTTATGTATATATATGTATGCACATATATAATTATGTTCATATAGGCAGGCATATGTTTATACATGCATGCAAATGCACATGTATGTGAATGCACACGTGTGTGCACACATGTATGTGTACATGCTTCTGTATGTATCTCTGTGTTTATATACATCTGTATATATGTTTGTGTGTATATGTATATGTGTGTATATGTGTTTGGGTATGTATTAATGTGTTAAATATTTTCAGGCAGTGTTTTATTGCTAGAGTCAGTGTTTCCTTTGTCTGATGTTTTATAATGTCTTAGCTAGGATGGCTGTTAGAACTCAGGAGAAAAAGAATTCATAAGGAAGCATGGCTAATAGATGCTGGGCTTAATACTTAGGTGATGCAATGATCTGTGCAGCAAACCATCATGGCAGACATTTACCCACGTAACAAACCTGCACATCCTGCACATGTATCCCTGGACTTAAAATAAAAGTTGGAAAAATAAAAATAAAGAATTGATATCAGTGATAACGGTAGTGATGTTGGTTATGTCTGTGTTAGCTCATGTACCTACTTTAAAATTAAAAACTGTGCCAAACTGTTCTGTGCAGCATGAAGAGTTACACGCTGAGAATGGAGGCATAAGCCACTGATGAGTACAAAACTGTTCATAAGGCTCCCATCTTATCTTTCCCTTGTCCTAATGACTTTTACAAACCACTTGTTGCCAAGGACACTTAGGCACATCAATAAAATGAAAGAAGAAAAAATATGATAAAATATAATAATGGAAAATAAGGTTACCAAAAAAAAAATAACAATTTTATCCAACTAAAAATGGGTCAAAAACTATAACAGTCACCTCACAAAAGAAGATATATGGATGGCGAATGAGGATAAGAAAAGACACTTTACATCATATGTCATCAGGGAAATGCAAATTAAAACAGCAAAGAGATCTATTACACACCTATTAGAATGGCCAAATTCCAGAACACTGACAACACCAAGTCCTGGTGAGAAGATAAAGCAGCATAACCTCTCGTTATTAATGGTAATGCAAAATGCTACACACTATTTGGAAGAGAGTTTGGGACCTCTTAGAAAAGTAAGCATACCCTTACTATACAATCCAGCAATCATGCTCCTTGGTATTTATCCCAAAAAAGCTAAAAACTAATTTCCACATAAAAATCTGCACATGGATGTTTACGGCAGCTTTACTCATAAGTGCCAATACTTAGAATCAATCAAGATGCCATTTAGTGGGTGAATGGATAAATAAACTATGGTGTAGCCAGACCAAGCAATATTAATCAGTGCTGAAAAGAAATGAGCTATTAAACCATGAAAATACATGGAAGAGCCTTAGAAACATACTCTTAAGCTAAGGAAGTCAGTCTGAAAAGGTGTCTACATACCGTATGACTTTAATTATATGACGTTCTGGAGAAGGTAAAACTGTGAAGACAGTAATAACGTTAGTGATTTCCAGGAATTGGGGGTGGGAGGGATGAATAATCAGAAAGTAGGTAATTTTAGGGCAGTAAAACTACTGTGCATGACACTATATGAAGGGATGTCATTTTAAATTTGTTCAAACCCATAGAATGTGCAACACCAAGAGTAAACTATAACGTAAACTGTGGACGCTGGGTGATAATGATAGGTCAATGCAGGTTAATCAACTCTGACAAATGAACCACTCTGGTAGGGGATGTTGGAAATGGATTAACCTGTGCATGTTTTGGGGGTATGGAGCATACAAAAAAGCTGTGTATCTTACTCTCCAATGTTCTATGAACCTACAACTACTCAAAAAAATTAATTAAACAATCAACTCACATCATTATTTACGATTACTCAGTTTTATCAACTCATTTAATTTTGCATTAACTGCTTGCATTAGCAACCATCTAACTTGCTTTTATTTATTTATTTAGAGTTTCTGAATCTCATCTCCTCTGATGAGGCAGAAGAATCTTAACTGTAATGATAATTCAGGATTTGACAGACAAAAATTGTAGATATCAAAACGTAAAATCACAAGGTCCTTGTTCATGATTTCCACAGTGCTCCACTTGAATTTACATTTTTTAAGCAAAAATAAATGCATTAGTTCTTTGTTCCTTACAGTTCCAGTAGATAGTGCTTACATTTCTTATTAAAACTTGTCAAGCTAGTGCAAAAAAGAAGATGGACACAGAAAAATCATGCCATATAAATATGTACCCAACAGCAGTTTTGTAAAAAAAAAAAAAGCTATCATTAAGGAAGGAAGAAAAAGCATAAATTACAAAAACAAAGTCACAATTTAACTGATATAAATTGCAGCCACCTGCTTTTCTCATTTCCAGGCGAAAGGATTTTATGTATGCAATAGAGTAATTGTTTTGGGAGAAAGGAAAGTTGTCTGCAGTCTTCATTGCTTAAGCATTATTTAAGTCTCCTAGTCTGGACTACCTAGCTGATGTCACCAGCTAATTAGCAAGTGGACAGCTATGGCTACCATAAAAGAAGAACCACACACTCCCCAGCATTAGAAGATCTGGAAATCCACTGTTGCTTTCAATAAGACATAGTCGAAAGGTCTTGGATTGGTCTGTGAAAAATCACATAATGGCTTATAAAGCTGAGTTAGAGACAGAACATCCTACCGTGAATTACAAAGGTTTCTTTCAGATAAAGAGGGAATAGCAAGCCACATTGTAGGTCATGCTGTAAGTGTATACTATCTTAGCTTATTTGGGCTGCTATGCCCAAATGCCATAAATTGGTAATTTATAAATAGAAATGCATTTCTCAAAGCTCTGGGGGCTGGGAAGTCCAAGAGAGAAATGCCAGCAGATTTGGCGTCTGGTGAGGTCTCACTTCCTGGCTTATAGATGGCACCTTCTTACTGTGTCCTCACATGGTGGAGGGGATAAGGCAGCTCCCTGGGGCCTCTTTTATAAGGACACTAATCCCATTCATTAGTGTTCTACCCTCATGATCCAGTCACTTCCCAAAGGCCCCATCTCTTCATTTCATTGCTTTGGTGAGGTTGGGGGTTAAGATTTCAGCATATGAATGTTGGAGTGACATAAGTATTCAAAATATAGCAATGCCCATCTTATAAACTTAGGCCACCACTCATCAGGAATAAATCAGAGGAATGTCAGCTGATTTCTTTTTATTTCCTATTTCCTCAGGTTTCCTTCTGTGTAAAGTTGACCTTTCTGCATATATGACATCATTTTGGAAATGTTATTTTAATTCACATGTATTAAAAAGTTTAAGACAATTTTTTTTAAAAAAACTAGATATCCATTTACATATAGTTTTACTAACGCATGAGCAAATTTACTCATTACTTTTTTCCTTTGAGAGGTACAATTTTTATCATTTTAATTTTAGTTTCTATTTTTTAATCCTCATTTTTCTAATTTTCACATTTCAGTAAAAAGTGTTATATAATTAAAATACTTTTAAACTTAAAATAATATTATGTGTTTCAGAAGAAAGCCTCCATTAACTTGGAAGAAAGAAGCTACAGATTTCACCAATAATAGATACTGAATTGCTTCATTTTTAAAAACAGAAAGCAACTGAATTACAAAATTTTGTGATTAAATGTTGAATAAAAATAAAACAAACTTCAGCATGTTGATATACATTTTTTTCCTGCTTACCATAAATTGGATTTTGGAAAACTTTGATCTTTTGTGACAGTATTTTGGAATTCAACCTATGTGTATGACAGTGGTGCTGATCACTTGGTAAATGAATCATCCTATATATTTTGTATATATTTCGTCAAAGTTAGTTTTTAAACATTTCAATAAAATAACAAATAGAGCACCAAAGTCTTCAACTTTTGAGACTTTCCCAAATTGTGATAATTAAAATTAGAACATAAGACAGGAAGACATTAATATTTTCCCTTCAAAAATAAGAAAGAAAACTAATAGAGATTAAATGGAATCAATGAATTTTTTGGAAATTCTATCATTGTTTTGAACTACAGGTATTGATCGACTTACGACCTATGCAACTTATGACCATTCGACTTTATGACCACAATAGCTAGCCACGACTGCTCTGCACCTGGCAGCACAAACGTTGCCCAGCTGGGCTTACGACAGTGCAGACCAGCTTCCGGCAGCACTACCATCTCCGCGTGCATTTCAACTGTTATCCCGGACTCGGTACAGCGATTTGTGTTTTGTGTCTTGGATATTTTTCATCAAACCCCTCCCAAGATGTCTACCAAGAGGAAATTGTCTTTGTCTACGCCTCAGCCTGCCAAGAAGAAAAGAAAGGCCATCGATCTCGACACGAAAATGAAGGTAATTAAGCAGTACGAAGGAGGAAAGAAAGTGAATGTGATCACACGTGATACGAAGTTATCACACTCGACTGTGGCGACGATTTTGAGAGATAAAGAAAGAATTCGTGAAGCTGTGAAAGGTTCTGCACCCACGCGATCAACAGTTATAACAAAGCAACAAAGCGGGCCCATCCACGAAATGGAGAAATTGCTATATATTTGGATGGAAGATCAAATTCAAAAACGGACACCATTAAGTCTTTTTACTGTGCAGACGAAGGCGAGACGTCTATTTCAGACTCTGAAGGAGCGTGCTGGAGAAGATTACAGTCAAGCATTTGTAGCAAGCACTGGCTGGTTCCAGAGATTCAAGAAAAGGTTCCAGATGCATAGTGTTCGAGTGACTGGAGAAGCAGCGAGTGCAGATGAGGAAGGAGCATGTAAGTTTGTTGATAGTCTGGATGAATTAATTACAGATGAGGGATATCTAGCAGAACAGATTTTCTGTTAAATACCCCATTTTCTGATACAAATGGCATAAAATGAACAAAGAAAATTATGATAGATAACTGTTAATGAAAGAAAATTATGATAAAATATGACAAAGATTTTTATACCATCATTTCACAGTACTGTACATATAGCCTACTCAACTTGCGACCAATCGTGTTACGACCGGCCTGTCTGAACCAATCGTGGTCGTAAGTCGAGCACTAGCTGTATTCCATCTTCCTTTCAGCTTAAGGTCTAATTGACTAAAATGTATACATTTATGATATACAGTGTGACATTTTGATATATGTATACAACTTTTAATGACTAAATTGACGTAATTAACATGAAAAATAACAATGACATATTCACTTATCTTTTTTTCTTTTTGCCATTCAGTTTGGTTGAAATGATTGTTCTCCTTGTTATAATTCGTTCCCAACAGTTTATATTCACCTTGTCTGGGGCTCATAATTCACGTTTTAAATTCCTTTCAGAGCACTAAAACATCTGCTTTGCCTTTAGCGCAGAGTTAAAAAGAGCATTGCTCATGAGGGGGTGACAATATGTCACCCAAAATACTCCACTTTGCCTGGTGGGATGTTTTGAGCTGAAGCCTACTGAGAACCAGCAGAGGCAGGAACAACACTCTATGCTCTCCCTTTCTGCCTAAAAGTGGAGTATATTTTTTTCTTTGTAAAGGTGACATTACTTTCCATTTACAGAGGGGTCTCCCTCTCCTGTACCAGGAGGAGAAGTCATACCCACATCACAACACTTACTGAACATTCCTATCTGCCACACATTTCCTAGTCACCTTCCCGCAGTTCACCCACCCTGAGTGCACTGACCCCTTTTCCTTCCTGCAGTCACGTCTCCACAATGTGTCACCCTTTCTGAAAGGGGTATATAAACCCTTGGGTCTAACTGCCATCTTTTTGGGTCTTCACTTCTTCCTCACAAAGCCTCTGACTCATACAATTATGAACATCAGTAAGGAAACCTAAGCATTTTCTCCTGTTAATCTGCCATTTGTCAAATTAATGAACAGGCCCCAGACAAAGAACTAAGACGGCAAAGAGAAAGTTGTTTTTTTCCAATCCTCTCTGACCCCTCCACAACACTCAGAAACTAGCAACGAGAAAAGGCATGTAAACTAAAAATAATTTTTCTAACCTACCAGAAAGCAAGGGTTGCTAAGTAGTTAAATGTTCTGAACACCATTCAAGCCCAGTTCTTCGACTGAGAAGGATGGATCCTGTGGACTGCCCCAGTCACGCAGAGCCTGGGAGGAAAGGATTCTGGCCATACAACCAGGCCAAATGCCAACATTCTAACCATTCAGTAAAGACTAGGAGTAGACTAGTATGAGGTTACAAAACCTCTTGTAACTGCCCAGCGAATTCACCTTGCCTGCTGCCTAGACAGAGCCAACTTATCAAGACAGAGAAATTGCAATGGTGACAGAGTAAATCACCCGGAGCCACCTGTGTGGGAGACCAGGGTTGTAGGCACTTGCAGAATCTTTTCTTATAGGCCTTCCACTTTATATCATGAGAAAGGTTGAAGCCAAGAGGTGAAATGGAGAAAGACTCCCTTGGTCATGAAGGAGGTAAGTGATGGGTGATGCAGCATGAAGCTGTACACCTGATCCTCCATCCTACCCCTTGTAACATAGAAAGCAGATGCCTTTCACGCTGAAAAAAGAGCAGCAAACCGTGCCATTTCCAGGATATAGGGAAAGGCCTCTTGTTCCTTCAGGACAAATGAAAGAAGAAAATATCTGTCTACCCATAGAGTGGGTGCTGATCACAGTTTGGGGATCAGGGCTCTCTTCTAGTACCAGTACTAGTCTCCCTCCAGGGGGGAAGGAGCTCTCAACTCTTCTGCAAGACCCATTGTTAACAGGCAGATGTAGATTCTAGAGAGAGAGACAGAAAAGCTGAGAAAGTCCCAGCACGAATATTCAGGCCCACCTGGCCCACCTAGGACTGAGGCTGAACCAGAACAACAGAGAAAACTCAACCACACCCCAACCTCACCAGTTCAGCAAACATCCAGTAACAAACAGGAATGAGTAATGGAGAGATGGCTCAGAACCAGAACGGAAGACGGATGGCAAACACTGAAGACATACTTTGGATGCCATAAGCACATGACATCTTGGTTAGATGAGTGTGAAGCATGTGGCTCACAGAGGGTAACCATAGCAACAACAAAACCGAGCTCAGTGCAACGTCTGTCCGCATTGACCCATGTCCCATCCTAGTGCCCCAGAAGAGGATGTGAGCTCCTATTCCCACTTCCATGCCATTTATCTCAGCCTCTCAATAGCCACATGTGATGTGCAGATTTTAAGAACAAATTAGAAATCATGAAATTTTAAAAAATGGTCCAGAATCAAATAACAGAATTGGACTCAGAAATGACATGAATTTACACCAGCCTCTGAAACACACCCCCACCCCACTCCACCTCTTACCCTGGAACTTTTTCCCATCAGACATGAAATCCATTTGACTTATTTGTCTCTCCTTCTTCTCTAAAACAGTGGCTCCATCGGATAGAGACGTTACCTCTCTTGCTCACTATGCCTTGACTGTTACCTAGTGCATAGGGACGGTGCAAGCCATTTTTGTGGAATATGCGGATGTATGGGCTTCATTTTTCTCCAACTCCTGGAGCAAGTGAGAAGATTTAAGACCTAAGTATGTGAGTGAAAGTGTTTTTGTTCAAAAATCTTTATGGTAAGTACCTTGACAAGTAAATATTAGGCTTTAATTTTCATAAAACTGGAACTCCCAAATTTCGTTGTCTGTCTATTCTTCTCTCTCCAGGCTTATCTTTCTTTATATGCCTCCTTCTTGGTTTTATATGACACATGTTTTAAGAACAGAGCACAAGGACCATTAGCTCAATATTCCTGCCGTGTAACTAGAACCATTCTACCAAGATGTCTCATGAGGAAGTTCAGATTGGATTCAAGGCTTCTCTGACCCATGCTAATTCTGCAAAAATAGTTCCACTCTCTTATATTTCATTTGGTCTCTTCTTCTTTTTCTTTATTAATCAATCATAATATGGAAAATAAAATATTAAGCTATTAATCATTCTGTTTTTGAAAAGTTTTATGTTCATTGTTCCTCATTATAAAGGTAGATGAGTCAAACCCTTTATATTTACCTAAAAACAGAATTCTAAATTAATTTTATTTTATTTAGGAAGCTTATAACACTCCTACTTATGAATATTAGGCTATGTGGGGGATATTTCCCACCACTTCAAAAATTATTTATTCCAGGTACTTTCCTGCAAAAATTCCACTTACTATTGTCTTTAAACCAAGTGACTTAAGAAGAATTTTACACCTGTAATCCCAGCACTTTGGGAGGCTGAGGCAGGCGGACCACGAGGTCAGGAGTTTGAGACCAGCCTGACCAACATGGTAAAACCCGTCTCTACTAAAAATACAAAAAAAAAAAAAAATAGCCAGGTGTGGTGGTGTCTGCCTGTAATGCCAGCTACTCAGGAGGCTGAGGCAGGAGAACCGCTTGAACTCAGGAGACAGAGGTTTCAGTGAGCCGAGATTATACCACTGCACTCCAGCCTGAGCAAGAGTGAGACTCCGTCTCAAAAAAAATTTTATATGAGTTCTGATCAGATTGACTCAAAGATCCACAGAAACTCAAAGCTCCACGGCATGATTTCTTTCTTCTTTAAAAAAACAGAAAACAAAAAACAAAAACAGTATTTTTAGCAGCTGGCAGACAGTAGGAGCCCATCAAATGCTTATGTATTATTAAATTGATACAGTTTAGCTTCATCAAATGACATACTCGGGGAGCGTGTCACATATCCAGTATGGACATTATTAGTGAAATTTACAACTAAATGGCCAGCAGGAATTCAATAACAAGCCTAGAGATCAAGCAATACAGCGCTCTGCAGTGCAGTTGCTGCCAAAGCATAACAACATTTAAAAAGCAATTTCAATAATTTGGGAATGGAATTAGAATGTCTTTTTATATTATTAAAATTAAGAATACTACAAACCAAAGTGATTCTAAGATCCATAAGTTCTAATTAACACTTTCTTATTCCAAGTTATCTTATACTAACAGCCAATTTTCCTTGGTATAACTTTTAGCTCATAAGAAGGTTGATCAAATAAGACATAAGTGATCAGTCTGATGCTTGAGTTCCTTCCTACTCTTTCTGAACTACAGAAGAAACGGTGTCATGATTTAGCTCTAGACTTTGCACACAAACACAACTGGATCTGAGGCACAGTTAATCAGGTGTGTGCTTTGAACGCCCTGTGGCTCATTATTTTAATCTGTAACATTAGGCTCTTTTAACGTTACCTTCCTGGTGGGTGGTTGTCAGGAGGAAGTGGCATATTTAAAGCACTTAGCACGATGCCTGCCTCCCAGTAATGATGCAACGTATGGAATCACAAAAATTGAAGATGACACACTGAAAGAAATCAATGGCAATCTCCACCTGTACTTTTCCAGTGAATTCCTTCTCAATGAATAGTACAAATATTTCTGACAGGATAAAGAGGTACGCCGTGAGAAAGTAACTTTCCTTCCGTCTATCTCTCAACCTCCCAGTTTCCTTCTTCCTTTTCTCTCAATTACATTTGTAACTGAGTATGCCCCATTTTTTCTAACAGATTATTTAAATATGTTTTATCTTTCTTCTTTTCTTGTTGTCCCAGTTCCCCATTTCCTACTTACCCCTTTAGAAATGCAAATATAACTTTTTTTTTTTTTTTTTTTTGAGATGGTCTCAGTTGAGTGTTAGGATCTCAACTCACTGCAGCCTTGACCTCCTGGGTTCAAGGGATCCCTTCTGCTTCAGGTTCCTGAGTAGCTGGGACCACAGGCCTGCACTACCAGGTCCAGCTAATTTGTGTGTTTTTTGTAGAGCTGGGGTCTTGCTATGTTCCCCAGGCTTATCTCCAACTCCTGGGCCCAAGCAATCTGCTTGCCTCAGGCTCCAGAAGTGCTGGGAATACAGCTGTGAGTCATCGCACTAGCGAAATACAGCCTTTTACGCCCACCTCCACCACCTTCACTAGACATTGCCTGCCTGCAGGGCGAGTTCATCTAACTCTTTAAAAATTCGACGAATTTATTAAATTAACACATAAGTTAGCAACCATGTTAACTTAAGGCACTACACTGGAGCTGACATCCAGACCCCCGAGTCTGCTTGCTTCCTCCTCTGCAAAACCTTTTTAAATTGCCCACTTACTGCTCCAAAAGCAAGCAGCACACTTAAAGAGAGGACATCTGTGTCTCTTTCCCTAAGCTGGCTCAGAATAAGTGACTTTCTTTAAACCACATCTTGCTTTCGTTAATTGGACTCTTCATGTGGTGAGTAACTAACCCGCTGTTCGGTTATGAGTTCTGTGTGTGTTCGTGTGCATGGGAACGTGTGTATCGTTTTAGCAACATCGTGTAGATAAACACCTGTATTTACATATACATCTCACCTATGTTTCTAATTCTTTAATTCTGTAACAGTAAATCTTGACCAGGCGTGGTGGCTCACTCCTGCAATCCCAGCACTTTAGGAGGCTGAGGTGGGGACAGATTACTTGAAATCAGGAGTTCAAGACCAGCCCGGCCAACATGGTGAAACCCCATCTCTACAAAAAAATACATAAAAATTAGTGGGGCATGATGGTGGGCACCTGTAATCCCAGCTACTAGAGAGGCTGAGAGTGAGACTCCATCTCAAAAAAACAAAAAAAACCCAGTAAGTCTTACATATTGTTCTATATCAAAACATAAAGGTCCACTCATGCCACTTTTATTCTGAATTGCGCACATCACATTTTCCTTTAGGTTAAAGGAAATATCATTTCTACCTTGACACTGCTGTTCATAGTAATTCATTCTGTTAACTATGACAGTGTACAAGAACACGGAAAGATAAGGCATTTCTGACAATCAGAATATCCTTATTCTCAGCTCTCCTAGCTACTAAGACTGGATAAGGAACACGATGGCTTCAGATTCAACAGAAACCGCAGATACCTCAAACAAAGATCTACAAAGCCTGTGTTCAAACCTCGTTTCACTTTTTAACAATGTGAGGTGTGCAATTTGATTTTTCAGATCTTTCAGTTTGTAGTGCTTAGAATACAGACCAACAAGCCAGCTAGTCACAGTGACTTTTTGGTGGTAAATTTACCCATCATATAACCTCCCCTGTCACGCATTTCCCTGGGGCAGTGAAAAATAAATGTGGCTGCTGTCTGTAAGATCTTCAGACTCAAGCATCACTGTGATGTACAAGCAGATAAACCCATGTCTAACAGCTCTCACACTTGTCCTTAAAACCTCTACACTCAGCTAAGATGATGATACATTAACTTGTAATTATAAGTTCCAATTCTGGACACTGAAATCTCTGAGTTTTGGTGCAATTTTAGAGTCAAGGACACATGTTAATGTATCTCTTTGCAGATGCTTTTAAATGACTGTTTTTAAAACTGTTTTTATTTGGAAATCCTCATACCCCTCTGTTTGCTAATCAACCCTAATTTCAGTTGAGCCAATAGGTTATTCTTCCAGCATCTCAACAATTTGAGTATGTATGTGGGGGTGGGTGTGGTGCCTCTTCCTATCTCTTTTCTGGTGATTCAAATGTAGGATACACTTTGATATGTTGGCAGAGGCTGAACCCAAAGTTACTACCGTGAGTGGTCCTGGGAAACAAGTGTGTTAACATAGCACAGCCACAGGCAGACCTTAAGTGTGTGCTATTGATGGGCAGCATCTCAGTTTCCCTTTTATTTCATTCTTAAAAACCTTATTTTAAGTTTCCTTTTTTTTTTTTTCGAGATGGAATTTTGCTCTTGTTGCCTAGGCTGGAGTGCAATGACCGGCTCACCGTAACCTCTGCCTCCCGGGTTCAAGTGATTCTCCTGCCTCAGCCTGCCAAGTAGCTGGGATTACAGGCATGTGCCACCACGCCTGGCTAATTTTGTGTTTTTAGTAGAGACAAGATTTCTCCATGTTGGTCAGGCTGGTCTCGGACTCCCAACCTCAGATAATCTGCCCGCCTCAGCCTCCTAAAGTACTGGGATTACAGGCATGAGCCACCGCACCCGGCTTAAGTTTCTTTTAAACATTGAGGTACCCTTAAAAGCAGTCTGTGTTTGTAGCAAGATGGGTTTTAATGGCACATGGAGGATTATTTTAAGCCGGACATCCATGGATTTTTCCTATTTTAGTTCTGTTGGCCCCCAGTCCAACTCGAAAGGGATATAAAATTGTTTTGGCAATTTCTAGAAGTTTGTGAAATAAACTCTATCTGACCTTAGAAGTAATTCTTGCTTGAGAACTGAACTTTTACCAACAAGCCACCAGGAAAGTTAAACGAAGTTCACATTGGTCTCCCTCTGCCCAGCTTAGTTAACATCCCACGTGAAACACTCACAGCGATTTCAGGTAGAAGGAGGAGTCCTCAGGCTGGCACCATGTGAAGCTGGCAGAGGGAGCACCATTTGCACTACAGAGCCCAGGAGACAAGGCCACACAGCTGGTGCCCACAGCTGGTGTTCACAGGTGCAGTTGGGTCACCTGAGGCTTGAGAAAGAGCAAAGATCAATACTCCAGGGAGAGGAACTGCACGGTGGGGCCCTGGGAAAGAGGGAGGGAAAGGACTGACTTTACAGAAAGTCTCATAAGCACTGAGTCCTATGCCTGGAATGGCCATATATTTCCCAAACGTTGAGAAGTGATTCTCTACTGGGGTTGACCGCATTCTGAAGGGAACATTTAACAATGTCTGGAGAATTTTTTAGTTGACACAGATGGGGGCCCCTTTTCTGAATCTTCGCAGATCCCCTTTTTTGAGTCTGTGTAGGCAACCTCTTTTGTCTTCATCAGAGTCTCCCATGAGAATAACAGATCTCTCTGGATGACTATTTCAGACTCCTTCTCCAATCCCTGGAAATCCAGGAATTTCAAGGCTGACTTTGGTCTGCTCAGATAGGCCTCACAGCCAAGTCCTGCATCAACACTGCACACGCTTTTGCTTGTGTGCTGCAGCCTGGACATACTTCGGGGGCATGTGAGGTCTGTTCATCTTCTGAGCCTGTGGATTGTGGGGAACAAGCAGAGCCCAAAGAGGGTGCAAACGGAGAAAGGGCAGGAGGTGATGGGGGAAGAGAGGGCAATAGGAAAAGGGCAAGCAGCCATCATCTCCAAAGATGTAAACACTGAAGTCACAGCTCTTGCTCACGATGGCCTCCAGTGTAATCTAAAACCAGCTTGTGCTAGTGGAAACAAACTCAATGCTGGGACTTTGATTTTTTATTACATCGTGAAATTATCATTGCCATGTTTTAAAAATTAATGGGCAAACTTAGACTTCCAGTTGTAGAACATGACATTCAAAATGATGCATTTGTAAAATATAAATAAAAGATGCCTTGATGCAGTGTTCATGCCTGTAATTCCAGCATTTTGTGAGGCCAAGGCAGAAGGACTGTTTGAGGCCAGGAGTTCAAGACCAGCCTAGGCAACACAGCGACCTGACATTTACAAAAAAATAAAAATTTAAAAAATTTTTTAAAAATTAGTAAGGCATAACACACATCTGTGGTCCCAGCTACTCAGGAAACTGAGGTGGGAGGATCACAGGAGCCCAGGAATTCCAGACTGCAGTGAGCTATGATCAAGCCATGCACTCCAGCCTGGGCAACGGAGCAAGGCCCGTCTCTATATTAAAAACATAATAGAATGTAAGAGATGCATTTTTAAAAATAACAAAACTGCAAGTACAAGCAGAAGCTTATTGGGAAGTTGGTATGGAATAATGAAAAGAAAAACTTTAAAATGCTAATGAATACTTTCATGATAAAAATCAAAATGCTAAATCTGTAAAAGGGATAAAGCATGCTGCGTAATGACTGTGCAAAACAACAGTCAAGGTTGCCTCCACAGAAGAATGCCCGTGTGGGTGTGTGGGAAAGACAATCGATCCTCCAATAGGCAGCCTACACTTGTGCTTAGGGTACCAGCATAATGAGGACAAAGATGATAGATAGACAGATAGGTAGATAGGTAGATAGATAGATAGATAGATAGATGATAGTTATTGAGAAGACAGATCTATGTGTATGCCCACATCTATATCAATAGTTAAATAAATATCTAAAGTGACAAGTACATTAAAAACCTTTGCACAGTCATCTTTCGTGGGCCATTTTACAGTAGATTGGGCCAAAGAAGTTTCCGTAAATGTAACCACTGAATGGGTTCTTCTTGCCAGCTACACAAACAAATGAACTCACTGAGACCACAGCATTTCAGTAAAGAAAGAGTTTGACATGAGGCTGGCTGTGGCACGTGGGAGACAAAGTGATTAATCTAAATGAAATTAGTCAAGGCTCACTGGTCCCATTGTCTAAGGTGTTATCTCATGACCAAGAGAATTAAGGAGCGTGGACACAAAAAGTGAGGTTGGAGCAAAAGTTTAATAAGTGAAGAAAGAAAATTCTCTATGGCATAGAGGGGAGACCAAGTAGGTTGCTGTTTTTACAGTTGAATTCAAAAGCTTTTATAAGAAACTCCTCTCCTCTCTGTAGCTGTTTGAGTAACTTATCTGTAAAGCTGTCTGAATAGCTCCCACTTATCTATGTTGTTGTGGGTGTGTCTCTAGGCAGGCACAAAGCACAGCCTCTCTCGTTTGTGTCACTCTGGGTTTGTTTTAGGTAAACCCTCTTTTACCTGTGCAAGTACCCATGGAGACCATCACGTATATGCCTGAGATGGGGAGGAAACATTTTCCTGGGAGCTCGTTATTCCCACAAGGAACAAAAGGTTTCTATGCTAGACTCTGCTCACTTATCTGTGTAGATGCAGCCTGAGTTTTTCCCAAGCTGCTCTATTTTTGCCTGTAGCTGTGATTTTTCAAACAGGCTGCTTCTCCAAGGGCTAGCCTTAGCTGACTACCTAGCTGATTTCTCCTTTTCTTCTCCCTCAAAATAATTCTCCCCAAAGGCTCAGAGGCTAGGGTAGGGGGCATGCCGATAGGTTGGGGATGCAATCACAGGGGTGTGGAAAATGGTCCTCATGTACTGAGTCTGCTTCTGGGTGAAGGGCCACAGGACTGGTTGAGTTATAGGTCCAGGCCATCCAGTTGTCAGAAATGCAAAAACCTGAAAAGACATTTCAAAAGGCCCATCTTAGCTTCTACAATAGTGACGTTATCTGCAGGAGTAACTGGGAAAGTTGCAAATCTTATGACCCCCTGAGTAACGGCTAGTAATTATTTAGAATACAAGCCCCTCTCACCCTCCTAACTTGGTGGCCTTCCATTAGTTTTACAGGAACAGTTTAGTTTTCCAAAAGGGCTATTGTCATTCAAACTGTAAAATACATTTCTTCCAAAAATTGGCTTGGTCCATGCCCAGAAATGAACAAAGACAGCTAACATGTGAGGCTAGAAGCAAGATGAAGTTAGCAATGTCAGATTTCTCTTACTGTCATAATTTTGCACAGATGATTTTGTCAGAGGCATTTGAACAAGAGAAACTCCATCATGAATAGGGGCTTGGTGAAATAAGGCTGTGACCTATTGGGCTGCATTCCCAGGACGTTAGGCATTTTAAGTCACAGGATGAAACAGGAGGTTGGCACAAGATACAGGTCATAAAAACCTTGCTGATAAAACAGGTTGCAGTAAAGAAGCCGGCCAAATCCCACCAAAGCCAAGATGGCGACCCCAGTGGCTTCTGGTGGTCCTCACTGCTACATTCCCACCAGTGCCATGATAGTTCACAAATGCCATGACAATGTCAAGAAGTTACCCTCTATGGTCAAAAAAAGGAGGAAGCCTCAGCTCCAGGAATTGCCCACCCCTTTCCCAGAAAACTCATGAATAACCCACCCCTTGTTTAGCGTATTATCAAGAAATAACCATAAAAATAGGCAACCAGCGGCTCATGCCACTGCTTTGTCTATGGAGTAGCCATTCTTTTATTTCTTTCTTAACTTCCTTCCACTTTATGGACTTCCTTGAATTTTTTCTTGCATGAGATCCAAGAACCCTCCCTTGGGGTTAGGGTCAGGACCCATTTCTGGTAACAATTTTATGTCAGTCAGAGAAAGAAATAGAATTCATGAGATAGACGATTCATAGATGATAGATAGATAGATTTATATAGTGCAAGGAGCTAACATACAATTATGGTGACTAGGAAAATCAAAATCTATAGAGAGACTATTAGGAAGGGCAGGCTGGAAACTCTTGGGCAGGGGCTGTTTACAGGCAGAATTCCTTCCTCAGGGAAACTTGAGTTTTGATCTTAAGACCTTTCAACTGATTGAGCCCATTCAGATTCTCCAGGGTAATCTGTACTTTAAAGCCACTAGTTGTTCATCACATGTACAACATACCTTAGCAACAAAAGGCAAGGTAAACATTTGAATGACAGGGGACCATACGTGGACTAAATGTTTTTACTCCCAAATTTGTATGTTGAAATCCTAATCCCAATGTGACGGTTGTTGGAGGTGGTGGTTTTGGGAGATAATTAGGTTACAAGGGTGGAGCCTTCATTCTTGAGATTAGATCGCTTGCTGAGAGCTAGCTAGCTCTCTTCGCCATGTTAAAATTCCAGCAGAAGTCAGCAGAACAACTTAGAAGAGGGCCCTTATGAGAACCTGGCTATGCTGGCACCCTGATCTTGGACTTCCAGCCTCCAGAACTGTATAAAATAAACTTCCATTGTTTATAAACCACAGAGTCTATGGTAATTTGTATAGCAGCCAAACTAAGACAATAGCTTAGCCAATTAGACACATAAAACTGGCCAACACTTACTGGAACAGGAGTTTGAATGACAGTTGGAATTCAGGAGGACCACTAGGAATAAGAACTCCTCACGTCATGTCATCGTAATTTAAAAGTTGATAGATTTGGTATCCAGATTTCTGATGACTCTTTCAAATAAGAGTGTCGACTTTCATTTTAATCTTCATCCCAAAGTGGTGAAAATTGGCTAGGCTTAAGAACCGACCCTGCACAAAGGTCAACTGTCTGAGTCAGGAATAGGTTTGATTCTGCAGCTGAACAATACTTTTAAGTACATAGCGGGTGTGCTTTTGTTTTCCTTCTGTGTGTGTGGATAATACAGAAGGTAAAATCAGAAAGCGAGCTGGGCCACCAAGCTGAAGGAGAGCAATGACTTGCTCAAGCGCTTCCTAAATTTCTCAGCAGGACTTTTAACTAAATTAGGGGTGGGGCAATGGCTAGGAGTACCTGTAATCAGCTTGTTTAAGTTCAGGGTCTGAGACTGCATGATTTATCTCAACCCTGGAGT
This sequence comes from Cebus imitator, assembly GCF_001604975.1. Lineage (NCBI taxonomy): Eukaryota > Metazoa > Chordata > Mammalia > Primates > Cebidae > Cebus > Cebus imitator. The sequence continues at coordinate 2,366,463 of NW_016107545.1, read as the reverse complement.
TTGTGTCAGGATTATTCCAAAACAGCATCATGCACCAAGTTCTCACGTGATCTTGATCCTAATAATAGTAATCACTTATCCTTGGCAGCACATTATGGCAAACTTTTTACCTAACCAAGTGTGAAAGAGAAAATCATTACGTGTCTACTGATTGTTGTCATATACTATTTTACTTAATAGAAACATATTTTCCATGAATGATTTAATACAAGGAGACATAAAATATGCATGTGTTTAGAAATCCAATTACTCAGCTGAAAAACTCTATCTTATTATGGCTTCATTTCCTTGCTGCTCCACATTCTCCATTTTAATGTCCTGAAAGGTTATTTTTGTACCTGACAAGAAGCAGATACTCTTTACAAAATTCAATTCATGTGTGTCAAATGCCTTGTCACTCTGAGAAGAAATGGACTCTTTATTCAAGGTCTCATGGGAAATTTAATTAAGGCTTGTCATAAAATCAGGCTTAAATTTGTGTTCAAAGGCATGGCTAAATTCTGTTCAGAATATATACCATTTGTTGAATATGTGCCATGTGTTAGGCACTGTGGAACTCAGTAGCTAAAAATATAGGCAGAACCCCAGTGTTCACACACCTTACATCTGGGTGGGAATACAATTCAACAACAGCGTGGTGAATATTTTCATAAGAGGAACCAGCAATCCTAAGACACTGTATCAGGGATGTAAGTCAAGATGTCTGAAGTTAGAGAAGGCGTCTTTAGAAATTTACATCTAAGCTGAAGCCTGAAGTTCATTGAAAGTAGATCCAGCAAAGGAAGTAAAGAGAAGCTTCAGGCAGAGAGAAAGGTAGATGTAGCAGACACGGCTGGTGCCACAACTATTCATCACTTAACGTTGCTTCTGCCATGTTCCAGTTAGTAGCACCTGCACCTCAGTGTTTGAAGATGCTCCTCCCTCTCTATTTGCTGAAAGCTACAAGGCAGCCGAATGAACAGGAAAGTGGAAGTCACACTCCTCCCTTCAGGTAGCACACAACACAAGAATATTTTCCAATGCTTTTGATCTTGAATCAAGTGTGGCTTTATGACTAGTAGTGATGGCCGTCATGGCAACATGCCATTTATGAGTCCAGCTTCCAAAGGCTTTGTGTGCTTCTGTTTTCCTTCTTGAACATCTGCCTCTAGCATAAGAATATGCCTTGGTTGGCCTGCTTAGAATGAGAGACCACATGGAGAACAGCCCATCTTCTCAACTAAATTCATCCTAAATTAGCCCACAGCCAGCCAGGCAGGTGAGAAAGACCCAGACAAAATTAGAAAAAAAAAAAAGAAAAAGCACAAAATACATAAAAGTGAGAATCACTTAGCTAAGCCCAGTAAGAAAAACTTCCCAGTTAACTCATAGTCTTGGGACTACACATAATAACAAATTAAACAGTAATATTTAATTATGATGAATAATAAATGATCATTGTTCGCACTTTATTGAATGCAGGGGTTGTTTGTTATACAGCATTATTATGGCAATAGCTAACTGATACAAACCACATCATGGTTTTCATTGGCCATACTGAAGACTTGATGACTTGAAGTCATTTTGCTGCATTTTGTATAGTTTTTCACTATTTTTCTGTTATTTTTAATTCTTCATAGCTCAGTCTCTCCTCTTTTTCCTCTCTGTATAAATAATATTCTATTTATTCTTTAGTCAACAGGAAAAATACTTGAAAAATTACAATATATTTAATTCTCTCTTTAATTATTAACAACATACATGTCTTCTGTATTAATTTGGCAAAAGTGGACCTTCATTTTGTTGGGGAGGAAATAAAACCCTTCACTTCAAATATTATAGGTAGTATGTTAAAGACAGGTAGAATAATGTACTGCAACCTCTTACAACATGTAATACCCCAGTCTAAAGATACCTGTCTGTTTATTAAAGCCAACTATATGTAAGCATCATTCTTTGTCATAATAATACATATATCCATAATTCTTAAATTTTATTCTAAATAAGTGTTCAACATTTCAGACATTACTTCATTGGCTACAACTAAGTTCTTCATTGTTAAACCTCCCTAACATTTAAATAACTACTATTTTTCCTTTTAGTTCAGTTGATAGCACAGAAAACCCTAAACCTAGGGATGTTTATCATGCACTGGAACAAATTAAGTGGCTAGAATTTATCAGTAAACAATATTGATTTGTGTTTGCATTCATCCAGAGAAAATCTGAACCCAGACTGCAAAATCTCACTCCGATTTTACACTTCATTGCAGCTTTTAAGCTAATGCCACAAATGAAATTCAGGGGTCTTATGTTTTTCCTTTTGGTTTCATTTAAGAATAAATAAGAAACTCAGTTTCCCTGGATTATAAACAATGGAATAGCTAACTCTCACTAAATATCGAGTTCATTCTAATCAGTTGTTGCAAGTGCCGACTGCTTGATTATCCCATTTGAGTGACTGAGGAATCCTTTTTAAGAGGAAGTAAGAAGCTGGAGATGGTTTCAATATGGACTTTTCAGTGAGTCCAGAAATGAGACTAGGTGAGGCCCAATGCTCCCCAGTGTCCAATGCCAAGGGACTTGAGTGGGTGGGCCATAGAAACCATCTGGTTTTATTTTGATTTCTCTCTATTTGATTGTCTACAGAGATCCCACAGGTGGACAGACTGGCCGCTGATTCTATACGAGAGTCATGGAGGAAAAAGAAATCTCTGCCTTGTCCATAATTGTTCTTGTAGAAAAGAAAGCTATTGCCAGGTGTGTTGGCTCATGCCTGTAATCCCAGAACTTTGGGAGGCCAAGGCGGGCAGCTCACCTGGTCAGGAGTTCGAGACCAGCCTGGCCAACATGATGAAAACCCATCTCTGCTAAAAAAAAAAAAA
>NW_016107545.1:2326753-2363447 GCF_001604975.1 Cebus imitator | reverse complement strand
AAAAAAAAGAAAACAAGAGGAGAGGAGAGGAGAGGAGAGGAGAGGAGAGAAAAGAGAAAGAAAGAAAAGAAAAGAAAAGAAAAGAAAAGAAGAAAAGAAAAGAAAAGAAAAGAAAGCTAGCAACTTGGATCCTTCATCCCAGAAGAAAGAAGTGTTTCATTTGAAGTTTATATGTGCAGAATCTCTTCCATTAGTATAAATCTGAGTTTGTCATTAACATTTTCATTAGTATCAATGTTTTCTTTCTTGTAACAAAGCTTTGTTTCTCTATTTCGTGCAAAGCCTTCTGCTGAGCACTGGAATCGAAGAGTGAAATGGAGTGTAACCTCTGCTCAAAAGAACTATAAGCCTTGTGTGTGTTCTATTTATGATGTTGAGTTTCATGGAATTTTCTTATAATGCACAAGAATAACCAAATTTCATTAGAAAAGTGGATAATCCATCTGTCAGTAATTATACAGCTTTCATGTATACTTTATACTCCTCCTTGTGTTGCCACTACCTGTAAAAAGATCACAAACCCTTGCCTTTCTGAACTCACCAATGACTGAACTTATGACTAGCGTTGAGCAACGTAACATGAGACTAAATATCATGAGCCATTGCATAAAGAAGTTTTAGGGGCCAGCATGTGTTTTCCATGTTCTCTTTCCCACTGCTAGGATGACCAACAAGGTCCTAGACAGATGCGACTTCATCAGCTGTGTCCCAGTGAGAAGATGTAGAGCAAACCACAGCCCGCTTACAATGAATGGACATGCAATATGAGAAAGAATTCAGCATTTTGTCAGCAGCCATTGATACCTTAAGATTTCTACAGCATAACCTAGCATATCCTGACTGACACGACAGGTGAATTAAAAGAAAAGATAACCAAAATTCTGCCATCCAGAGAACACAGTTTGCATTGTATCTTGCATATTTCTAAAGCTCCTTTAAGCCCCTGAACCTTCTCCTTTTCCTCTCTCTGACACTTTATTAATAACTGTATACATTTGTGATTATATTTTCTCTTAAAATAAATGATTGTAAGTGAAGGTGGACCACATATAGAGGGGTAGATATATAAAAAGATGTGCACGTGGAATGATGCTATGCTCACTTCTGTATTCTCAGAGAAAACAGGCACCACTCACACACTTCACACCTACTGGCCCTCAGTAAATTCTTATTGAATTTAAATAAGCAGGGAGGCCTGCTTATGCATTCATGAGTGTGGATTTGCTCCAGGGGAAGGAAAACATCCATGTTCTTCCTTCCTGGCACATGGCCTGCTGACCCTGAAAATTTATTTGCGATTGATGAATATTTATGAAAAGTGCCACTTCAATTAAAATATAAATGCCTCAAGCGAAATTAATTGTGATGAAGGAGAAAAGACTCATTTGCATTCTAGAAGATAACAAATGAGAGGCAGAGGTTGTCTTTGTTCAGAGTACAGAATATAATTCAAGAGTTACAGATATAGAGAGGGAACACAACTTGAATGTATTTCTGAACCAACAATCTTTGAAAATAGGGTTGCCATCTTGACTTCCTGGCCCAAATCACCAGGCAATAAGAGTATGTTTCAATTTAACATCCCTTACACAGGTTGCTAAGCTGCTTCATGCCAAAGTGAAAAGGGAAAAGTTTCCTTATCCCCCTTGCAGGACACGTGACAGGGATGTGGCTCACTTCTTCAGTGCCCCGCTGCCCAAAGCCCTAGGGGGAGCAAGCCAATGGGCAGGTCGTGGGCAGTGTTTCTGGGATCCGACCCCGTGGCAGCGTCTAGGGCTGAATGTTTACAGCTCCAGAAGCCTCAGTGGGTGTGCATTACTGTGCGCTCTTTCAGCTTTCCTGTCTGCAGAAGGCTTGTGTTAATCAGCTCAGTTAGACACTCTGCCTTATTGTGAGGACAGAAGGCTTTCTGTATCCCAAGTTCTTGCCCTGGTAAACTAGAAAAATCAGATCACACGTAGGCTTGGAGAATGAGTGCAAGGTTTTACTGAGTGTTGGAAGTAGCTCTCAGTGAGATAGATGAGAGATCACAAGGGGGATGGAGTGGGAAGGTTCCCCTGGAGTTGGGCCGCCCAGTGGCTGGACCCTCCTCTAACCACCCTCAGCCAAATTCCCCTCAGCATCTGCATGTTTCTGCCATTGCTATTGTCTGCCAGTGTCTGCAGAAGTCTACTGCTGTCTGCTGGTGTGTTTGTATGTTCCTCCTGATGTCCAGTAGCTTGTGTGTGCCCACTACAGTCCTGGGTTTTTATGGGCATAGGATGGGGGTGTGGTGGGCCAAAATGCAACATTTTGGGCATGAAAACAGAAATGCTTGTCTTCATTAAGGTCCATTGGTACAGGACCAAGGGCAGAGCCCTCGCCAGGGCCCATTCCCTACCCAGTACTTCTCTACCCCACTCCCATATCAAAAGGGCCACAGCTTGTGGGCACACAAGAAGCCACCTCTGTTTCTGTTTTATTAAAATTTCCTGATACCTACAGGATACACCAGGACTTCCATCCCCTGATCCTCAGTATCAGATAACTGATTCCACCATCCCAACCCCACTGTAACAAAACTTACCTCTCCCCATTCCTTTTGATGATGGGAAACAGATTAGGGGGTATTCATAAGGGATTACTAACAAGGCGGTTTAGGGGGCCTTGTTTGTCCTTTGGCCTGTGGCTTTCATTGTCTTGATTTAAGCTGTCATTTAATAATAGACAGGATGAGTCAAATATGTAAAACGGAGTGGACATGTCACTGGGGCAAACTGGACGTGGAACTCAGTCTACTGTTATTATTATTTATGTGCCAGATAAGTCATTAGAAGGCACTAAATTATCAATTGAGAATATCAAAGTACATTGATGCAATTCTAAAAAGAGTTATTGTAAATAATAAATTTACATTGCTGACAATTAAAATTATTTAATTATGAAGGCTTCCAGGTAAGAAAATGTTAACTTTGTAAGAAATGTGAAAGTGTTTCCATCAGCAGATGGGGAGGAATGGTTTTAAAATCAAATGCAAGTTGATATGATAGTTTTATCCTTCTTAGAAAAAACTGTTCTATTTACCAGTTTTGTGAAGAAGGTCAATATAGCTTGATGGGAATAGCATTGAATCTATAAATTACTTTGGGCAGTATGGCCATTTCATGATATTGATTCTTCCTAACCATGAACATGGAATGTTTTTCCATCTATTTATGTCCTCCCTTATTTCCTTGAGCAGTGGTTTGTAGTTCTCCTTGAAGAGGTCCTTCATGTCCTTTGTTTGTTGCATTCCTAGGTATTTTATTCTCTTTGTAGCAGTTGTGAATGGGAGTTCTCTCATGATTTGACTCCCTGTCTGTTTCGGTGTATAGGAATGCTTGTGATTTTTGCACATTGATTTCGTATCCTGAGGCTTTGTTGAAGTTGCTTATCAGCTTAAGGAGATTTTGGGCTGAGACCATGGGGTTTTCTAAATATACAATCTAAAGACAATTGTCTTTATTGTCTGCAAATAAAGACAATTTGACTTTCTCTTTTCCCAATTGAATATCCTTTGTTTCTGTTTCTTGCCTGATTGCTCTGGTTAGAACTTCTAATACTGTGTTGAATAGGAATGGTGAGAGAGGGCACTCTTGTCTAGTGCCAGTTTTCAAAGGGAATGCTTCCAATTTTTGCCCATTCAGCATGATATTGGCTGTGGATTTGCCTCAAATAACTTTTATTGTTTTGAGATATGTTCCATAGATGCCTAGTTTATTGAGAGTTTTAGTGTAAAGGGCTGTTGAATTTTGTCAAAGGCCTTCTCTGCATCTATTGAGATAATCACGTGGTTTTTGTCTTTGGTTCTGTTTATATGATGGATTATGTTTATAGATTTACATATGTTGACCAGCCTTGCATACCTGGGAGGAAGCTGACTTGATCGTGATGGATAAGCTTTTTGATGTTCTATTGCATTTGGTTTGCCAGTATTTTATTGAATATTTCTGCATCAATATTTATCATGGATATTGGCGTGAAATGTTCTTTTTTAGTTGTGTCTCTGCCAAGTTTTGGTATCAGGGTGATGTTGGTCTCATAAAATGAGCTAGGGAGGATTCCCTCTTTTTGTATTATTTGGAACAGTTTCAGAAGCAGTGGTACAATCTCCTGTTTGTACGTCTGATAGAATTCGACTGTGAACCCATCTGGACCTGGACTTTTTTTGGTTGGTAGGCTACTAATTGCTGCCTCAACTTTAGACCTTGTTATTGATCTATTCAGGGATTTAACTTCTTCCTGGTTTAGTCTTGGGAGGGTGTAAGTGTCCAGGAATTTATCCATTTCTTTGAGATGTACTCCTTTATGTGCACAGAGTTGTTTGTAGTAATCTCTGATGGTAGTTTGTATTTCTGTGGAATCAGTGGTGAAAACCACCTTAAACTTCGTATGGAACCGAAAAAGAGCCCACATAGCCAAGACAATCCTAAGCAAAAAGAACAAAGCTGGACACATCACACTACCTGACTTCAAACTATACTACAAGGCTACGTTAATCAAAACAGCATGGTACTGGTACCAAAACAGAGACATAGACTAATGGAACAGAACAGAGGCCTTGGAAGTAACACCACACATCTACAACCATCTGATCTTTGACAAATCTGACAAAAACAAGCAATGGGGAAAGGATTCCCTATTTAATAAATGATGGGAAAACTGGCTAACCATGTGCAGAAAGCTGAAACTGGATCCCTTCCTTACACCTTATACAAAAATTAACTCCAGATGGATTAAAGATTTAAACCTAAGACCTAACACCATAAAAACCCTGGAAGAAAACTTAGTCAATACCATTCAGGACAGAGGCATAGGCAAGGACTTCATGACTAAAACACCAAAAGCAATGGCAATAAAAGCCAAAATAGACAAATGGGATCCAATTAAACTTAAACGCATCTGCACAGAAAAGAAACAATCATTAGAGTGAATTGGCAACCAACAGAATGGGAAAAAAATTTTGCAATCTACCTATCTGACAAAGTGCTAATATCCAGAATCAACAAAGAACTAAAACAAATTTACATGGAAAAAAAACAAACAACCCCATCAAAAATGGACAAAAGATGTTTACAGACACTTTCCAAAAGAAGACATTTATGTGGCTAACAAACCTATGAAAAAATGCTTATAATCACTGGTCATTAGAGAAATGCAAACCAAAACCACATTGAGATACCATCTCACACCAGTTAGAATGGCCATCATTAAAATATCTAGAGACAACAGATGTTGGAGAGGATGTGGAGAAATAGGAAAGGTTTTACACTGTTGGTGGGATTGTAAATTTGTTCAACCATTGTGGAAGACAGTGTGGCAATTCCTCAAGGATCTAGAAATAGAAATTCAATTTGACCCTGCAATCCATTACTAGATATATACCCAAAGGATTATAAATGGTACTAGTAAAAGATACATGCACACCTATGTTCATTGTGGCACTGTTTACAATAGCAAAGACTTGGAACCAACCCAAATGCCCATCAGTCATAGGCTGGACAAAGAAAATGTGACACATATACACCATGGAATACTATTCAGCCATAAAAAAATGATGAGTTCGTGTTCTTTGTAGGGACATGGATGAGCTTGGAAATGATCATTCTCAGCAAACTGACACAAAAAGAAAAAAACAAACACTGCATTTTCTCACTCATAAATGGGTGTTGAACAATGACAACACATGCCCATCGATGATAGACTAGACAAAAAAATGTGGCACATATACACCATGGAATACTATACAGCCATAAAAAATCATGAGTTTGTGTCCTTTGTAGGGACTTGGATGAATCTGGAAACCATCATTCTCAGCAAACTGACACAGGAACGGAAAACCAAACACCACATGTTCTCACTCATAGGCGGGTGTTGAACGATGAGAACACGTGGACTCAGGGAGGGGAGCATCACACACTGGAGGCAGTGGGGGGGCAGCTAGGGGAGAGACAGTGGGGAGTGGGGAGGGTGAGGTGGGATAAAATGGGGAGAAATGCCAGATATAAAGGGGGAACAGAGGCAGCACACAACCTGGTTATGTATGCACCTAATGCAACAACCCTGCATGACCTGCATATGTACCCCAGAACCTAAAGTAAAATTAAAGAAAAAAAGCTCACTTAAAGAAAATTTAAAAAAGATAATAAATAGCTAATTTTACTATTTATAAATAGTATTTTACATCAATATATTATAATGCATATGTACCAATTAATATATTTATGCTTTATTATAATACATGTATACTTTGTCTTTTCTTTTTGTCCTTACAAAGGCACATATGTGCCCTGGCTACCCTGTAGAGCTGCATCATAATAAACTTACCTCTTATTTGTCTTCAGATTTGAAAGGAATCACCTGCAGGAAACCAGGAGGAGGTAGGAGAGCGAGATTCATGCATTTGTCCTTCAGACATCTCACTGCTGGATTGCTACAACTGATGGAACCTTACAATAGCAATCAGCCTTTCCACACACCCTTCTTGGCTGCCTCTCCCTTTGATGCCTGGGTGTGGTAAGAACTCCCACCACAGTCAGCCTTAAGGAACTGCAGTATCCCATGTGGTTTGATTTACATTTTGTCAATATCTTTGTAGATGGTCCCTTTATAAATCTATCTTTCAATTATCTTCATTTGCGTGTGCCATATGTTTTCTGCTGTGCCCCTGAGTTATAGGATTAATAACAGAATTTTCTTGCCTTTTTATGTTCAAGCAATTTGCTGTTATGTAGACAATAACAAAGATTTTGAAAATTGGCTGAGGAACATGGACATTGTGCATCTGGTTCAATTTTCTGAAAAGACAGTATTGTAGCTTCAGCTTTCATGATTGCTTGTCTTTATTAGAGGAGCTCTATAAAAGTTCCATTGAGAACCGCAATGACCTATCTCTTCACTCTTGATATAACCTTGAGAAAGCCCAGTGCAATTTCTTATTTCCACATTGTCCTAGAAGCTCTAAATCTTCTTGCCCTTGTCAACAAATCAGTTTTATAAAGATGAGAAATGTGCATTCAAGTTCTTTTAAAGGTTCTGTGTCAAAGAACTCCACGTTTTGCAATCATTTAAGACATCCATGCAGTTGGAAAAGTCACCATTAGTAAGAGGTTAAAGAGTATTTTTAAGCTATAAAATGCTTTCATCTAAATTATTGAGTCAAAGGTTATTGCCTCCACAGATTAAAGGGAAAGCAGACAAGACATTGAGGATGTTGGGGTAATTTTACAGCAAGGTCTATGGTACAGCACCAAACAGTTTCTAAAGACAATATTTAAACCCTCAACTTTCTAACAAGACCTGCTCCAGACTAACATTTAGAATATTGCCAGACCATTAAATCAGAGCTAGATTCAAGTGAGAAGTGTTCCTCTAATTGTTCCATGATTTGCAGTAGATTCGTTTATTTTTTTAATAAGCTGCTGACCCTTCTCTGACCAATCTACGTCTGCTGCAAAACTCACTTTTCACCAACTGCTTTTTCTGGGAGGGTTTCTCTTCTCTCTGCCACGCGTTTCTCATCCATGTTGGGCTTTCTTCTTAACCTTTACTGAACCAATATTCTTTCATCTGCATATTGAACCTCCATTCCTTCGTTGGCTTAACATTTTTTCTTAATTTACCTTCTTTCCTAATAATCTATGTGACAAGGGCAGGTGGCTTAGTGTCTCTGAGCTTTCATTTCTTTGCCTATAAAAGTGATCCAATAATTATTTTACAATATTATTAGGAAGAATAAAGAGATAAATTCCAGTTAAATAAGGTAAATTTGACTCACACATTTATTTTTTCTTCTTCCTTAAATTCCGCCACAATTACTAAAAAATAGAGGGAAAAGCACACCAGACAAGACTCAAGACAGCCAAAGAGAAGACAAAATCAGATATAAGAGGTAAAGGTAATCTGAGAAAAAATATATTGCAAATACACATGAAAGAGATATAAGTGACTTTTTAGACCTAGAGAAGCTAAGACCTATGTGTCTACTGAGAGGACAGCAAAAATAATTTCACCTTAGAGCTCTGCAAAGGCTCTCAAATTACAGGTACAGCTAGTACTCTACTTATGACCACGGTCGGGACCGCGGACTGATCGTAACACGATTTGGTCGTAAGTTGAGTAGGCTATATGTACAGTTGAAATAGTGCACGCAGAGATGGTAGTGCTGCTGGAAGCTGGTCCGCACTGTCGTACGCCCAGCTGGGCAACGTTTGCGCTGCCAGATGCGGGGCAGTCGTGGCTAGCGATTGTGGTCGTAAAGTCGAATGGTCGTAAGTTGCATAGGTGGTAAGTCGATCAATACCTGTACTGGGAATTTCCAATAGGTGATGTAGAGTGGGGGAGGAGTAGAGACTGAAAAATCGAAATAAGAAGGTCGTTATACTCTTAATCCCTTCTCCCATCACCCTGAAAATTAATCCTTCACATTGGGGCAACACATAATAAATTAAAATCGGAGACTGACTCTGAAGAAATAGAACCAGGGAGAACTCAGGATGTCAAGAAGCACTGAGACTATAGATAAACTTCATACAAAATGGGAATATTAAGTTGAAGTTACTTTCAGACTGGTGACTTTCTAGCCCTTTCTGATTCTGGGTTCTCAGGACACTAGAAACCAGGGTTGTGCCCCTCCCAATGGACACTGCAGGATTCCTTAGGTAGAAAGTAACCAGCAAAAGAGCATGTGGGTGTTGACATATGGCAGTCCAACCACAAAAATCACCGCCCCTAGCTTATTACTCCAATACGAAACACTTCAGTCAACATGTGTCATCATTGAAATGCAACTTTGACTTACGGCGTCTCATTCTCAAATATGAATAACCTGTGAAAGATCAGTGGACTTTCAAGGAAGGCCTCTGTGTTGGGAAAGGCAGCCGTGTGCCTGCAGTCTTTTGCCTCTGCTCGGCTACATGATAATGGGACCTGGGCCTGGCTGTGTCCTTCTCAAGAAATAAAGAGACCTCAAAGCCTGTGTAGCCTTAGGGGGGAGGCCTTTATCTGTTTCTGACTCCATGTGTATTCCTTCCTTCTGTTTAAGCATGTGTGTCACATGCTGCCTAGGCAATCTTGCTGTTACATCTGTTCCCTGAAGGGAGGGAACCGGGTCCTTCTGCTGCAGAAGAGATGAGAAACATGCAGGCCAACTACCCTTTGTCATCCGCTGGGCTCGTTGCTCCCAATTTTGTTTCGCCCTATGCACTGGAGAAAGGCAGGCAGATGGCGAGAGGGAAGTCTTGAGGAGTCCTGTGATCGAGAGCAAGTAGGGACTATGCAGTGACTCTGTCTGAACTGTTGGCATGACATCAGATGAAAGCATGACAGCTGACAACTCCTCAAGGCTCCATCCTAACGCCCTGATAATGCATCAACCCTTTCCTCAGAGTGTAAAGAAGTGCAGGTGTCCCAAAGCATCAGAGATGGAGGACAAATGGGACCTTATATTTGAAACGAAGTTCATTTGTAGAAAATTACATGAGCTACATGTTTTATACATTTGAATTCACGGTCTGAAAAGTTTTACAAATTTTCTTTATAGTTTAGAGTTCAGGAATGTCAGTTGAAGGAGATGTCTGAAAATCTCACTGCTGCATGTTTTATTGAATAACATTTACATTTTAACATCTGGAAAAAGCAAAAGCTGTGCTGAGTAATTGCCAAGAGACAGGAGAATCGCTTGAACCCGAAGAAGAAGGTGGCAGGTGGCAGTGAGCCGAGGTCACACCACTCTGCACTCCAGCCTGGGTGACAGAGTGAAATTCTGTCTCAAAAAAAAAAACAAAAGAACATGTTATGTTTTATACATTACTTATGATTGCTACTGAAATTAACTTTATCTTGGGGAATTCACAATGGCTCTTGTAAATATTTATAACTAATTACTGGGTTGAAATATGGACGAGTAAAACAGCCTGCATATTGTTACAGGGAGGCGAGCAGATGGGAGAACCAGGCTGTGGACCAACTTATTTAGCAAATGTTACCTATTATGACCCACAAGTGTTCCATAATATGACCTACAAAATGTTACATGCTATGACCTACAAATATTACATACAATGACATGCCAATGTCACATGTTATGACCTACAAATATATGCTATGACCTACAAATGTTATATACTATAACATACAAGGGTTACACACTATGACCTACAAATGTTACATATTATGGCATGAAAATGTTACCTACTGTGACCTTGGAACATCTACACACTCATCAACCCCTCCAGTTTGCTCAGTTGTTTGTAAACAGTGAAGAAGAATCTGTGAAAATCTCTCCTCAAAAATGCATGTCTCCAAAACTATGGGATTTCAGGCAGAAGATATCAATGGTTCTTTCTCTGAAAATTATCATCTCCCAGTAATCTTTATAGCGAGTGAGCCTGTCTCTTTGTGAGTCAGGGACTATGGGCTGTCTACCCTCAGCTCATTTGGCACAGGGGACAGTGAGCAGTCACAACCAGATAAGTGGTTCCCTGCTGTCCATTGATGCACCTATCTATCCTTTCATTGGATATCCATTCCATAGCATTGCTGAGCATTGAATAATTTAGGTTTTGTTTCAGATAGTGAAAAGAGATGACTGAGACACTGGCCCATCCTCAGCAACTTCATAGTCTATTGGCAAGACAGCTTAAGGCAGAGAAAGTTATGGTACTATACAACGTGCACAATGCAATTACTTTCCCTATGCTCAGTGTGGAAACAGAGGGGCAATGAATCCAGGGGAAAGAGCAATGGACCTTGAGAAACATCAGCCAGTTGGGTGATTCGAGCCCAGGCTCTGCAGCCAAGCCCCAGCTCCAGCATGGAGTAGCTTTGGGACCTGGGGCAAGTCACCACCCTCTCTGTGCATCAATTTCCTTACTTGTAAAATAGGCATGTGAGCAGTAGTTGACCTTTTGGGTTAAATGGCAATTTATGTAAAATGGAGTCTAGCACATGTTTAGTGGGTGTCAAGGGGAGTTATTATGTTGAGTCCTACCTGGGGATTCAGGCAGTGATTCTTAAGGGGGTACAACAGGTGATATACTCTGCAGGAGAGTGTATTTCTATTTTGGTAAAGTATTTCACTGCCAAAAATAATTGAATACTGGGATAAGATTAGACAGGCCTTATATTTTGTCTGCAAACTAAAGAATGCAGACTCTAAACAAAGGGTTGGTAAACCAAGAGTTGGTAGAGTTGGATAGCAAATAATTTAAGTTTCTTGGGTTATATGGTTTCTTCTTCTTCTTCTCCTCCTCTTCTTCTTCTTCTTCTTCATCTTCTTCTTCTTCTTCTTCTTCTTTTCCCTCTTCTTCTTCCTCTTCTTCTTCTTCTCCTCTTCCTCCTCCTCCTCCTCATTTTTCTCCTCTGTCTCCTTTCTCCTCTGCTTCTCCTCTGTCTCTTTCTTTTCTTCCTCCTCTTCTTCTCCTCCTTTTCTTCCTCCTTCCTTTTCTCCTCCTCTACAACTTTTTAAAAATGTAAAACCAATTCTTAGTTCAAAGGCTGAACAAAAGCAGGCTATCAGCTGGATTTGACATCCAAAATGAATTTGTTTGTGGGCAGAGTTTGCTGACCCCTTCTCCTCATATTTAAGTGTGATGGCTATCTGAAGATAGAGTAATAATTTTCAGTGAAGAGAGCTTAGAAATAGGGGACATCCCTGATGGATCTAGGGGAGGCAGAGCAGAGTCTCAAGGTATGAGAATGGGTTGTTTTATTTACTCACTAAACAATGAAACATACTTTTTTTTTTTTTTTGAAAATAAGAAACATCATCCTTAAAACCATTGGGATCAAGTAAGCTCTTAAAGATCATGCAAAGAAAAGATTTCAGGCATTGTTGCTCAGCAAAGGACATGTGTTTGGGACAAGAGGAATCTATACATGAGGATGAGGTTGATCTATAAGTCAGGGTGGTCAGTCCTGAGGGGAATTGGACAGATGGCCACTTCATTCTGTCTCAAGCAAAGATATTCAGGCAATATGAGGTTGAGCTTTGCTAAATCTCCAGGATGCATCTTTGGTTTCCCATGTGGTGGGACAAAAGATCTTTGCACGCCACCTGAAGGGAAATTAATCGTAAGTAAGGAGGGCACCCCTCCCACCACCATGTTGAATTCAAATAAAGCACTTTGAGTGCTTGTCTTTGCTAAGGTGTAGCACTTGAGAAACAACAGTGCAGAATCAGAAAACCATGTGTGCAGTGGTGCCCTAAGCAATGATGGCATCACAGAGAACATGCCAGAAAGGAGGAGAGACTGGGCATGCCTGCATCTGGCTGCCTTTGGCTTTCTTCATAACTCTTGGGGGTGGCATAGACCAAAGGGGCTCTTGGAAGTTGCCTGTGAAATGCAATAACTTTTATTCATAAAAATGGTATCAGTGAGGGGGGCATGGACGTTAAAATAAAAAGCATAAATTTGACATATGCACTATACCCGTGAACATAATCTACCCAAGGCCAGGAATATTCTCTTTGTTTCTTTATTGTGGTCTAACTAATTGTTCTCAACAGCAGTTGTTCTGTAAAATCAACTTAGGAGACTTAAAATATCACTATTCCCTAGACCCTATCCTGAGAGATACTAATTCAATATTCTAGACCTCAGTGCTTTTTAAAAAGCTTCTCAGTGATTATAAAACCAAATGCAGATAAGGGTATGGAAAAGGGGGGTTGAAGAGAGGTTGATCTGTGGGTAGAATACATAATCGGACAGAAGCAGCAAGACCTACTGGATAGGTCAGTAGCAGACCATAGCTAATAATAATTTATTATATATTTCAAAATAGCTAGAAGAGAAGAATTGGAATGTTTCCAACACAGAGAAAATACACATATTTGAAGTTACGGAGATCCCAGTTATCCTGATTTGATTACTATACATCATATACATGTATCAAAATATTATATGTATCTCAAAAATATGTACAATACCTGAGAACAGTGGCTCATCATCATTTCTATAATCCCAGCACTTTGAGAGGCCAAGGGGAGAGAACTGCCTGAGCCCAGGTGTATGAGGCTGCAGTGAGCTAGGATTGTGCCACTGCATTCCAGTGTGGATGACAGAGCAAGACTCTGTGTGGAAGAAAGAAAGAAAGAAATTAAAAGGAAAACAGAAAAAGAAGAAAGAAAGAAGGAAGGAAAGAAAGAAAAAGAAAGAAAGAAAGAAAGAAAGAAAGAAAGAAAGAAAGAAAGAAAGAAAGAAAGAAAGAAAGAAGAAGAAGGAGGAAAGAAAGAAAGAAGGAAAAGAAAAAAAGAAAGAAAGAAAGAAAGAAAGAAAGAAAGAAAGAAAGAAAGAAAGAAAGAAGAAAGAGAAAGAGAGAAGGAGGGAGGGTGGGAGGGGAAAGGGAAGGGAAGGAAGAAAAAATGTAAAAATATATATCAATAAGAAAAACCTTATTTTAAAAACGCTGCTGAAAATTCATTTAGCAGAAATAGTCGCATGACCTCACCCAGCCAGCACTAGCAATCCTCAGCTCGTGAGGTGAAGAGTCCAATGTGTTTGGTGAACAGCACCCATGAGTGCAATGCTATCCTGTGCACAATCAGAAGCAAGAGGAATCTGGAAGAGAGAGTTGAGGGAAGGAGGAGATAGGAAGCGAGCAACCTGCTATAACGCAGGCAAGGATGGTATAAACTCCATTATTCCCTGAGTGGGAACCGCACGACTTCAGCTTGCAGAGATAGAGGACCAGCAGGCATCTCCGTTGTTTATACTGCTTCTTTGCAAATGCTTTTCCTTCGAACTCAGGCACAGGCCTACACGTCTTCATTTACACAAGTGGAAATATGTTCCACAGAGAAGAAAGGATTGTTTTACTGCCTCTTCCTAAGTAGCTGACCCAGCTGATGCCTGCAGAGGCTTCAGCAGTTTTCACAGGCTGCTGGCATCCGCAAAGCTGGGACTCACTCATCAGATTCTCTGGGAGGGATTCCTCCAAGGCGAACTGCTAATTTATGTAAGGCATGCATACTAAGCTCATCCCATCCAGTACGCCTCCTTGCATTTGGAATAATGTGTATTGGATTTTTAAAACTTCAGAAATCACCTAGAGTTATTTCCAAAGATGTGTGAATCTCTGAAGTGCAGGACAGAAACTTGTTTTTTCTGTTGTTGTTTATGAGCACTTTATCTAAACAGGCAGGAGATGGTTTGTAGCCTCCAGTGTTATTCTCTTTTCATTTCATAAAAGGCAGCTATAGGGCAGCGCGTACTTCTAAATTGTGTGCACCTATTTCTCTGGGTGGCCGCATTTCATTCATTGCAGCCAGAGATGCTAAAGCCTCATGCTGGAATCATGATCTGAGATTCATCAAAACCAGGCGCCAACCACAGGCTGAGATAAAATAAAATAAAAAATCCTGAAGCAGTTGGGAGTCATTTTCAAAAATATGAATAAAATAAACTGTATCAGTTAGAATAGCTGTGAGAAACAGTTTAATGAAATGAGTGATTAAAGACATTTTAGTGAAGAGAAAATGAACAATGATCCTGTTAGGGTAACAGGAACAAGGACAAGATTGGGAAGCACCCAGGGGAAGCCCCTAGTGTTCTTTGTCCTGAGGGGGGAAATGGAAAGGAGCTGGTCCTGGAACCTGGAGAAATCCAGGAGAAAGCCCCCCTCATGAACAAGGCCATGTCCTCATGTTGAGGAGCATAAACAGCAGTGCTGGGCAGGACACCACTGGGACAGAGCCAGGGTGGTCAACACTCTCAGCTCTCTCCTGCTTCCTCTGACTTTCTGGGAGTTTCTCCCATGACCTTAACACAACTGGCAGCAAACTGCAGCCTTCAGTCTCTTAGGGTGCAGAGCAGTAAGTAGGACTAACAGAAAATACCTCTGGAAGGGCCAGCTGAAAATGTTCAGGTGTAACTCAAAGACCAACATACTTGTTTTAGAAAACAGATACCTCTGATGATGAGTGTTACTGAACTTTTTTTTCATAATTGTGGAAAGCGGTGTGGTGATTCCTCAGAGAAGTGAAAACAGAGCTGCCATTCAGCCCAGCAATCCGATTGTTGGGTATACAATCAAAGGAATATAAACTGTTCTACCATAAAGAAACATGTGCATATATGTTCCTTGAAGCACTATTCACAATACCGAAGACATGGAATCAACCTAAATGCCCATCAACAGTAGAGTCGATAAAGAAAATATGGTACATATATACAATGGAGTACTATAGAGCAGTAAAAAAATGAGATCACATCCTTTGTAGGAACATGGATGGAGTTGGAGGCTGTTATCTTTAGCAAAAGAACGCAGAAACAAGAAAACAAATACTGCATGTTCTCACTTATATGTGGGAGCTAAATAATGAGAACCAACAGACACAAAGAGGGGAACAGCCAACACTGGGACCTACTTAAAGGAGGAAGATGGAAGGAGAGAGAGGATCAAGAAAAATAACAATTGGCTACCATGCTTAGTACCTGGGAGATGAAATTGTCTGTACACCAAATTCCTATGATGTGAGCGTACCTGTATTAGCAAACCCGCGTGTGTATCCCTGAACCTAAAAGAAAAGTTTAAAACAAACAAAAAGAAAACAGATGCCTTTCTATGACGAGCTGCAAATTTATGATCTCTTCTTTTACTCCTATTGAATCTTTTCAGCTTCTACCAGGCAGTGAGCCTGCAAATATAACAAGAGAAAATGAGTGTAGGAATGAGTCAGCCAGAAAAAAGGAGGTGAGCAGGGTCTGCCAGAGACATCACTCAATGCACGCAAATGTATGGTGTGAGGCTCCTAACCTGTGGATCCAGGGATTTTGTTTCACAGGCAGATTAGCATGACATGCCATTGAATCTGGTGTTTTTGTGAGTTTATTACTTTAGAGATAGAATTATACCGTTTTACTACATTGATTATTTCATAGTTAACTTCATAGTAAGGGGGAATGCCAACCTATGGAGTGTTGGTGACAGGTACCCTCATTATAATATCTCACAGCTGAGAATTTAAAAAAGAAGGTGCAGAAAGAAAAGAGTACAATCCATTTTTGTTAAAAGCTCCAGTTGGTGTGAAGGCAGTGACTGTGGTACTGGTGAGGGGCACCACGTGGTTCACCACAGGGCAGAGGACAGACCTCAGGTCAAGGGCTGAAAACATGTGCTTTCAGAAGTCAGATGGGTGGAAAGGATTAAGGCAAAAGGGAATAGTGGGAGTTTTCTTCAACTGGAGAATTTTACTCTGTCGAAAGGTCATATAAACCCATATATTTTCTTTAAACCATGCACAGCCCAGTAAGTGTTGTCAGAGAAAATTTAGTAGCCAGTTCTGATTTTTATTGTTGTTGCTATTGTCACTGTTGCTGTTTCTTCATCTTAGAGACATCAAGGACATAGCTAAAATCAAAGAGAAGCAATGACCTTCTGATCCTCGATGGAGTTAAATTCCCCCAGATCCTCAGGGACTGGAATTTGGATGAAGCTTCAGGAGCTGGTAATCTCCTCAGACATAATGATGTAGAATAGACGCCATCAGTAATGTGAGTGAGAGCTCAGCTCAGCAGAATCCAACATATGAGACAATATGAAACTACATCACAGAATGCCAGGGCGCCATGTCCAGCCACAAGAGTGGGTCAGCGATGGACCACACAGGGTAGACTGAGAGGTCAGGGCAGGCTTCCTGGAAGCGGCGGAATGTGAGACAGAAAGGATGCTGGAGCTGAGAGGAGGCTGCTCCTCAGGGCTCTAGATCTATGTTTACAAAGTCCTAAAAGACATTTCCAAAGTAACAGACCTCAGGGGAGCTTGACTTCACTCATAAAGCTCTTCTTATTTTAGGAAATCTGGCTCTGGTTATCAATAACCACCTTCTCAGGATCGGGACTAAAAGCATTCAGTCATTTGATATATTTTCCTCCCTTTCTTGTTCCACAGACAATCGATCTTTAAAACTTGTTAATTAAGGCTATTATAAAAAGCTGAAAAATAGGAAGCATCAGGCGGCAAGAATGCAGAGAAAAGAGAACACTTGCATGCTGTGGGTGAAAATGCAAATTAGCACAGTTATAAGGATAACGGTATGGCAGCTCTCCGAAAAACTAGAAATAGAATTATCATATGGTCCGGAAATCCCACTCCTGAGTATTTACTCAAAAGATTTGAAATTAGTTCATCAGTGAGATCCCTGTAACCCAGGATCATTGCAGCACTATTCACAACCTAAGCGTCCATTAACAGATGGAGAAATTGTTTTAAATATGAAAATATTTAAATATTTAAATATATATATATGTGTGTGTGTGCGTGCATGTGTATGTGTGTATGTGTGTGTGCGTGTGTGTGTATGTGTCTGTGTGCGTGTGTGTGTGTGTGTGTGTGTATACACAATGGAATACTATGCAGCCTATGGACAGAAGGGATTTCTGTCATTTGCCACAACAGGGATGAAACTAGAGGACATTATGATAAATGCAATGATCCAGGCACAGGAAGACAACTGTTGCAGTTCTCACTCATGTGGAATCCAAAACAATCAAATTACAGAAGCAGAGAGTCCAATGGTGGTTCCAGAGGCTGGAGGCGAGGCAGCAATGGGAAAACGATGGTTAAAGGGTTCAAAAGTTCAGACAAGAGGAATTTTTTTTTTTTTTTTGAGACCTATTGCACAACATGGTGAACGTAGTCAATAACTGGGTATTGTATATTTAAAAGTTACTAAGAGCACATTTTAAATATTCTCACCACAAAAACTATTTAGGTATTTGGGATAATGGATATACCAATGAGCTTGATTTAATTATTCCACATTGTATTCAAGGATCATAATATCACTTTGTAGTCCATAAACATATGCAAGTATAAATTGTCAACGTACAGTAAAATAAGAAACAAATTTCAAAAAGAACTTGTTAATTCAGTTTCCACCATGTCCCTCTCAGCATTTGCTGCTCACTTGAAGCCCTGAGTTCTTCTGGCTATTCTGTCCCGTCCCCACCAAGGTCTCTGCATCCACTCCCTTGTGTCAGTCCATTCTATTGTTAAAATATTCAATAGGCTTTGGGGAACAGCTGGTGTTTGGTCACATGGGTAAGTTCTTCAGTGGTGATTTCTGAGGTTTTGGTGCACCCATCACCCAAGCAGTGTACACTGTACCCAACGTGTAGTCTTTTATCCCTCACCCCCATCCCCACCACCCTACCCACTGAGTCCACAGAGACCCTTGTATCATTCTTACACCTTTGCATCCTCTTAGCTTAGCTCCCACTTATGAGTGAGAGCATGCGATATTTGGTTTTCCATTCCTGACTTACTTCACTTAGAATAATGGTCTCCAACTCCAACCAGGTTGTTGCAAATACCATTATTTTGTTCTTGTTTATGGCTGAGTGGTATTGCATGGTACATGTATACATTTTCTTTATCCACTCCTTGATTGATAGGGGGACGCTGGGCCTAATTCTCTGAAAGTTCTGATCATTTTGCTGTTTCCTTCTCACATGACAGACGAGGTGTCCGGTGAGGTGTCAGAGCCCTGGCAGTAGAGCGTGGTTCGCTCATGAGTAGCAAGAAGAATTTACCAACAACAGTCTAGGCTGGAAACGGAAAGTTTTATTAGATGGAAAGAACGCTGCAGCCGAGTGCAGAGGGATGTTTCAGCAAGAGAGGACTGAGCACATGGCGGTGAATTGCTCTTAGCGGTACTGATGGATCTTAAAGTCTGATTGACATGGGAGGGTTACGCTAGGTTTCTCTGTCTATCCGGGTGCATCTAGAAAGTGACAGGATTTCTTTTCCAGGAACTTCAGAGTAATTTGGATCATATGAGTTATGTATGTCATGGTAAACGGTTACGCTTGTAGATATTTTGGCGTCTTGATGTCAGCAAAGGTTGCATAATGGGTTTCGACATGCATGCATTCTGGAGATGTATAGAAATTCTGGTTATTATAAATTCCTGGGAAAGAAGCTTTGTACCAGATGTGGCTTTACATAATAGGGAAGTGTAATTACTTCTGAATTCCTTAGATAAGAGGTCCTGCCTCCAAATGGTCTGTTTGATGGCCACCAGACGATCTTAGCTCTCTTCATCAAGAACCTTGACATGCCCCTGATTGCTCACAAGCAAGAGCCCTGACTCCCCAGCATGGCTGTCCGATCCACCAAAGCGACTTGCTTCCACCTCCCCAGTCTCTCTTTGCAGAGGCTGACTCACTTTACCTGAGCTTGCCCTTGTGAAATGGCCTGAGGCTCCCTGGACTCCTGTGCAGCTGCGTGGTCCTTCTTCATGCCCTTCTTTCCAGAGGTCACTCTCCAGCCAGACAGCGAGCCAGGCAGTGGGTTTAAACCTGAGCTGCCCCTCATGCTGGCTGGGCTTTACTTAACCTGATTCAGCCTCAAGTTATTCATCTGATAAATGGGGATACTATTAATGCTGATATCACAGGGTTGCTATGGAGCTAATAAGACAATGCAAAATTCCAAAAATGTACAAGTGCTTACAGCTGGTGTGGGGTACCACATCAGGTGTAAGCACACATGTCAGTGAGTGGTGTTTTGTTTCTGTTATTTTACATAGAGAGAGAGAGAGAAATGGAATCTCACTGTGTCACTCTTGCTGAAGTGCAGTAGCACAATCTTGGCTCACTGCAACCTCCGCCTCCTGGGTTCAAGCA
This sequence comes from Cebus imitator, assembly GCF_001604975.1. Lineage (NCBI taxonomy): Eukaryota > Metazoa > Chordata > Mammalia > Primates > Cebidae > Cebus > Cebus imitator. Next base: position 2,343,801 of record NW_016107545.1, on the reverse strand, counting down.
ATTCTGTCTCAGCCTCCTGTGTAGCTGAGATTACAGGCACCTGCCACCACAACCAGCTAATCTTTGTATATTTAGTAGAGTTGGGGTTTCACCATCTTGGCCAGGCTGGTCTTGAACTCGTGATACACCTACCTTGGCCTCCCAGAGAGCTGGGATTAGAGGTGTGAGCCACCGCGCCCGGCCTATTCTGTTACTTATTGAATTTCTAGTAATTAGAAAACTTAGTCCAATATTACTCTTTTTTAAAATCCCTTCTTTGGGTGTCCAAGTCTTAATATCCTTCTCTTCCTACTCCTCTTTCGCTTTTCTATACTCCAATCAAAATGTCACTTTTTAAGGCCAAAATTAACAAGCTCATGTAAGATTCCTGTTTATATTACAGTGCTGAATACATCTGCCTTCCCAGTAGACACTGATCGAGCTTCTGAAGAACAAGTTTTTCCCTTCTTGTGTCTCAGGCTTGCTGAAGGGCGTGGCATTTAAGTGTTGGCATTTACTGGAATTGCACTTTATTGAATCTGATAAAACTGAATGATTTTCAGAAGACAATGGCTAACTCTTGACAGACAAACTTGTACATCAACTTGCAACTATCCACACCTGGGAGCTTGTTAAGAGCGCCAAATCTTGTGTTCCATTCCAAAACTGCAGATCAAAATCTACATTTTTCACAATATCTCTGGGTAATTAAAATGAATATTAAATCTTGAGAAGCACTGATTATGCTCAGTGTCTTGAATCTCCAGGCAGGGGAAGAAATATGTTCTAGCTCCCCTGATTATATAGATATAGCCACTGCCTTTCTTAATGGCACAAGGGTAGGAGACAGGAAGTAGGGATGTATATGTATATGCATATATGTAATATGTATATATACATATGTATACACATATATACATATATATACATATGTATACACATATATACATATATACATATGTATATACACACATATATACATATATGCATATACATATACACATATACATTACACATATGTATATATGTAATATATATTACCTTATATAGACTATTATACATACAGTCTACATAGTATACATATAGTATAAATATACAATAGTATACATATATACTATTATACATATGTATATGTATATGTAATATGTACATATTACATATGTGTATATGTAACACATATATAAATCAACATATGTATATTACATGTATGTATATGTGCAATGTGCATATCACATGCATACATGCAATGTGTATATATGTATATGTAATATGTATATTACATATATGTGCACATGTAATATGTATATTGCAAATATGTGTATATTACATGTATATATGTGATACATATATTGCATATATGTATATATTACATGTATACATGTAATATGCACATTACATATATGTAATGTTGATATGTAATGTGTGCATTACATATATACATATATGTATGTGTGTATTACATGCATATGTAATATGCATGTTACTTGTGTGTATGTGATGCATATATCAATGTATATGTAATATGTATATCACATGTGTATGTAATATATATATGCATGCAATGTGTTTATTACATACATGTATGTGTGCAATACGTGTACTGTATGCATGCACATAGCATGTTTATCACATGTATGTATACATGCAACATGTGCGCTGCATGCACGCGACATTCATATTACACACGTGCATGCATATAACATGCACATCACATGCATGTATTCAACATGTGTTTTACATCAATGTCACATGCATGTGTGTCTCATATGCATATGCATATATGTGTGTTACATGTATGTATGCATGTGCCATGTCTGCTACTTGTGTGCATGTACTACGTGTGCTATTATATATGTACATATACATAGCATGCATATACATACACATACTATCACATATGTAATGCCGTAGTATTACTGTATTACTATAGCAATTACATAGTGTTACATATGTAACACTATAGTATTGCTATAGTAATATGTCACATGCATGCATATGTGTGACACACATGTCGCATACATGCATGCATGTCACGTGCACTCACACATGTAGTATGCATGTATTATGTCACACATGCATGTAGTATGTCACATACATGAGTATGTGTAATGTACATGTTACGTGCATGCCTATATGTACTACACATGCTACATTCATGCATATATATGCTGCACATGCTACATGAATGCATATATGTAATGCGAATGTCACGTGCATGTAGGTAATGCACATATTACTCTAGTATTACTGTAGTATTACATATGTAATTGTATTCATAGTAATACTATGGTATTACATATGTAATATTATACATATTACATATGCATGTGTGATAGTATGTGTATTACATATACATGTGTAATAGCATGCATATTGCATATGCATGTGTAATAGTATACATATTACATATATTGTAACTTAATATGATTATACTATTGTATACATATTACATACATTATATATGTATATAATAGTATACATATTACGTTTTCTATATCTTTTTATCTATGTGCTTACCTATACCTATCTCTCTGATAAAGTCAGTTTTAGGTACCTGTGTTTTATCTGCATTATTCCCATTGAAATCTACAAAACAAATTTCCAGTTTTACTGATGAAACTAAAACGTAGACCAATTTTGAATTGCCTATAGCCATTACGCTATTAAATAACAAAAATAAATCAAAACCCCTACAATATAACCTCAAAGTCCACATATTTTTGAATCTTCAGAGTTGCATATTCTCTCAATTAAAGTAACACTCATTCTTCAGAATCATAGGTTGTGAATCTAACAGTCTTGCTAGGAATGGATACTCTGACTTTCAAGACTTGATGATGTTGTTTTCTCATTTCTTCCATAATTTTATATGTGATATGTGGATGTTGGCGGCTTCTCCAAATAAGGCAGGAATCGAGAATGTACTTTCAACGTGAAATAGCAACCGAAGACTGATTATATCTACTTAAGTCTATGATAAAAATGGTGACCAGCTTGTCAAATGATTTCAGCTGCCAAGAACACCAACCACGAAGTAGCAGGACAGATGGATTTCACTGAAGCCTTGATGTGATCTGAATACAAGAAATTCAGGGAAAATATGTTGACCCCTCATTTAAGGGGCAAAGGTATCTTCCTTTACTGGTGTTTGTTGGTAAATGTTGAAGCCCATTATGTGTTAATAATCATGTTTTAGTTTCTCTTTTTACTTTCATTTTCCATGTACCACATTGAATAATACTCAGACAAAGTTAGATTATAATTTCTTTTCAGCCCAAGAAAGGTAAGAAAATGTAGTAGCATCTAAAGAAGAGGAGATGGAGCTAATTCTCATATATGTATTTTCTTAAATGAATAATCTTAACCCAAAACACTGCTGGATAAATTCCTTTTGCTCCTCATTGGCTGGATTGTTCCATATGGTCACCTGTAACTACATAGAGGATGAGAGAGTGAGTACCTGACACAGGGAAATTGATTACTGTGATTGGAATACACTTAACCATGACCTAGTGCTGGAGATGTGGCACATAGTCAGAGTGATGATGCCTAAACTTCAGAAGTAGAGTTATCCAGCTCCTCCAAGACCTGGACTAACTGTAGGTCATTGACAAGTCAAGCATCTGATTAAGAATCACATTGGAAGACTTCTCATCATTTTTCTCTTTGTAAACAAAGGACCCCTATCTACCTTTACATTTCTTTTCTTCCTTAAACTTAAAAGCCTATGAAAACAAACAAACAGAAAACAATCAAAAGTATTGTATTAGTTTGTTTTCACACTGCCAATAAAGACATTCCTGAGACTGGGTAATTTATACAGGAAATAATTTTAATGGACTCACAGTTCTACATGGCTGGGGAGGCCTCACAATCATGGTGGAAATCCAGGAGAAGCAAATGATGTCTTACATGGATGGCAGCAGGCAAAGAGAGAGCTTATGCAGGGAAACCCCCCTTATAAAACTTTTAGATCTCATAAGACTTATTCATTATCACAAGATCAGTATGGGAAAGACCCACCCCCACGGTTCAATTACCTCCCACGAGGTCTCTCCCACAACACATAGGAATTGTGGGAGCTATGATTCAAGATGAGATTCGGGCAGGGACACAGCCAAACCATATCATTCCATCCCTAGCCCTTTAAATCTCATGTCTTCACATTTCAAAACCAGTCATGCCTTCCTAACAGTCCCCAAAAGTCTTAACTCATTTCAGCATTGACTCAAAAGTCCACAGTCCAATGTTTCATCTGAGACAAGACAAGTCCCTTCTGCATGTGAACCTGTAAGATCACAAGCAAGTTAGTTACTTCCTAGATACAATGCGGGTACAGGTATTGGGTAAATATAGCTGTGGCAAATGGGAAAAATGACCCAATCAAAGGGGCTACAGGCCCCATGCAAGTCTGAAATCCAGTGGGTCAGGCAAATCTTAAAGTTCCAAAATGTTCTCCTTTGACTTCATGTCTCACAACCAGGTCACACTGATGCATAAGTGGTTTCTCATGGACTTAGGCAACTCCACCTATGTGGCTTTGCAGGGTACATTCTCCCTCCTGGCTACTTTCAGAGGCTGGAGTTGAGTGTCTGTGGCTTTTCCAGGTACACAGTGCAAGTTGTCAGCGGATCTAACATTCTGGGGTCTGAAGGATGGTGGCCCTCTTTTCATAGCTCCACTAAGCAGTGCCCCAGTAGGGACTCTGTATGGGGACTTCAACCCCATGTTTTCCTTCTGCACTGCCCTAGCAGAGGTTCTTCATGAGGGCTCTGCCCCTGAAGCAAACTTCTGCCTGGGCATCCAGGTATTTCTTACATTCTCTGAAATCTAGGGGGAGGTTCTCAAACCCCACTTCCTGACTTCTATGCACTTGCAATCTCAGTACCATATGCAAGCTACCGAAGCTTGGGTCTTGCATCATCTGAAGCCATGGTCTTAGCTTTACATTGGCCCCTTTCAGCCATGGCTGGAGTGGCTGGGACACAGAGCACCAAGTCCCTTGGCTGCACACAGCATAGGGACCCTGGACCTGGCCCATGAAACCATTTTTGCTCGTAGGCCTCCAGGCCTGTGATGGGAGGGGCTGCCTTGCAGACACCTGACATCCCCTGAAGACATTGTCCCCATTGTCTTGGGGATTAACAGTTGGCCCTTCATTACTTATGCAAATCTCTGAAGCTGTCTTGAATGTATCCTCAGAAAATGAGTTTTTATTTTCTAACAAAGGATCAGGCTGCAAATTTTTCAAACTTTTATGCTCTGCTTTCCTTATAAAACCAAATACCTTGGTCAACAAAATGACCCAAGTCACATTTTGAAAGCTTTGCTGCTTTGAAATTTCTTCTGCCAGATGCCCTAAATCATCTGTCTCAAGTCTAAAGTTTCACGGATCTCTAGGCCAGAGGCAAAATGCTGCTGGTCTCTTTGCTAAAACATAACAAAAGTCACTTTTACTCCAGTCCCCAACAAGTTCTTCATTTCCATCTGAGACCACCTCAACCCGGACTTTATTGTCCATTATCATTATCAGCATTTTGGGAAAAGCCATTCAACAAGTCTCTAGGAAGTCCAAGCTTTCCCATATTTTCCTATCTTCTTCTGAGCCCTCCAAATTCTTCTAACTCCTGCCTGTTACCCATTTTCAAAGTTGCTTCCACATATTCAGATATCTTTACAGCAGCACCCCATGCTACCAGTACCAGTTTACTGTATTAGTCCATTTTCATGCTGCTAATAAAGACATACCAAAGACTGGGTAATTTATACAGGACATAGGTTTAGTAGACTCACGGTTCCACATGACTGAGTGGCTGGAGAGGCCTCACCATTATGGTGGAAGGCAAGGAGGAGCAAGTCATATCCTACATGGATGGCAGTAGGCAAAGAGAGAGCTTTTGCAGGGAAACCCCCTTATAACACCATCAGATCTCATGAGACTTATTCAGTGTCACAAGAACAGCATGAGAAAGCCCCACCCCGTGATTCAATTACCTCCCACCAGATCTGTCCCACAACACATGGGAATTGTGGGACCTACAATTCAAGTTGAGGTTTTGGTGGCGACACAGCCAAACCATATCAAGTATCCAGCCCAGTTTTCCTCTCTCCTTTACCCTACACAGTTTTGAGCATGTAAACAAGCTATATTTATTTAGGCTACAGAGAAACTTTTCTGATTGAGACTATGGAGTGGTACAGAAAAAAAACAAGCTGTGTGCTTCACACATTTGCCAGTTAGGTTGACTTATAATATCCAGAAATGTGTTAAAATTTTACATTAGCATTTTTCAGTGTAGTTTCCTGTTTAACAACATAGCCATTACCTGAGGCATACTAGAATTGTGAATTGTTGGGCTCCACCCAGATCTCCAGAATCAAAACTGCCATGGAATATACCAATTAGCCTCCAGATGATTCTGGTATACACTTACTTATCTTACTCCCTCACAACTTTCTTTTGCCCTAGGAATAATAAAATAATATATGTGATATATTTTCAAAATGGTAATAGTACCATTTGGCTACTATGGCTACTAAATATGGCTAATGTCATTGAAATTACAATTTACTGATCTTTATGGTTTTCCTTTTTCTATGTTTTTCTTCTTAGCAATTATTTCTCTTTTCTCTCTTTCCTAATGTATTTCTGACAATTCATACCCTTCCTCCATGCCAGAGGCTGGCAAATTTTTTTTATAATAAGATAATAAAAATTTGCAGCTTTGCAAGCTATACTGTCTCTGATGCTACTACTCACTCAGTTGTGGTTGTATGAAAGCATGCATAGTTAATAGTAAACAAATGAGTGTGGCTGTGTTTCAATAAAATTTTATTCAGGGACACTGAGATATGAATTTCATGTATTTTTTCTGTTGTACAATATTATTCTTGTTTTGATATTTTTCACCTATTTAGAATATAGAGAAAAATATATATGAAGGAGACCATTCTTAGCTTTTAGTCTTACAAAAACAGGTGTGTTTAAGTGTATATCAGAATCACCTGGAAGCTAACTGGTGGATTCCATGGCACTTTCACCAAGCCCTCCATGGGATTCTGATATATACTAAAGTTTAATAGTCTATGCTTTAGAGTAGGAGCTCAAAAACATTCTTTTAAAAACCAGGTAGATTGTGAAAAGCAGTATGGTGATCCCTGAAAGCACCAAAAGCAGAACTACCATTTGATCTAGCAATCCCATTACTGGATATATACCCAGAGGAATAGAAATCATTCTATTATAAAGACACATGAACGTATATGCTCATTACAGCATTATTCACAATAGCAAAGACATGGAATCAACCTAAATGCCCATCAGTGACAGATTGGATAAAGAAAATGTGGTACATATACACCATGGAGTACTATGCAGCCATAACAAAGAATGATCTCATGTATTTTTTGCAGGAATATGGATGGAGCTGGAGGCTATTAACCTTAGCAAACTAACGCAGGAACAGAAAACCGAATATCACATGTTCTCACTTATAAGTGGGAGCTAAGTGATAAGAACTTATGAACACAAAGAAGGAAACAATGGACACTGGGGTCTTCTTGAGGGTGGAGGTTGGGAGGAGGGAGAGAGGCAGAAAAGGTAACTATTGGGTACTGTGTTTAATACCTGGGTGGTGAAATAATCTGCATAATGCCCCCATGAAGCAAGTTTACCAATGTAAAAAACCTTCACATGTACCTCTGAATCTAAAAGAAATGTTAGAAAAAAAATGAAGGACCAGCAATATTTCTGGCTTTAGAAGCAATGTATCTCTGTTGCAATGACGTAATTCTGCCTTTGCAGTGCAGAGTGGACATAGGCAATGCATAGGGAACATGGCTGTGTTCCAATAAAACATTTGCAAAGAGCAGGTATTTACAAGAGCAGGTAGACAGTCTTGATTGGCCCCACAGACTCCCACTTTCTGACCTCTGCTTCAGAAGTAATCTTCTATCAGAGAAGTTGCGTCATTATGGGTTTCTCGAGGGAAAGGATTATATTTAATTTTGTCTATTTGTTTCTACAGCATCGGTAATAAGCACGGTTCAGAGTTGACACATAAATTCTTATTTCACAAAATGCTGAGGAGAAGAGATAAAGCTCAAATATTATAAAAGCAAAATCAGGTACCAGAAGCAGTCTGTAGCTTCTTGAAATTTTTGCCTAAAGTAAGACCTCAATTGAAAAAAGGATTGCAGTGTTTTCCGCGATGTCCTTCATATTTCTACTCTTCGACTTGGAATAGCAAGAATTGAGTGAAATATGAAGATATAACGTGTGAAACCAATTTGAATATTCTGCTTCAGATTTTTCAAGGGAGATCATGGTGTTGCTCCCTGTTTACAATTCTCCCTGTAAAGGTTTTGCAGACCATGAAATTGGAGTTCTGCTCCTTTTACAGTGGAGATATTCAAAGGAAAGACACAACCTTTGGTCTCTAGCCATAGTGTAAAATTAGAATTAAGAAACCATTGAGTTCATTTGGTTGAAAAATTGAGGAAGATGCGGTCTATAGTCTTCAAATCAATAGTTATTTTGGAAATAAAAGCACAATATTGTTGCCAAGAAACCCTCTCTTCACCATGGACCACATTTAACTGAGATGCCAGAAAGGGCCATAATTGGGAGAGAGAATCTTATGAGGCTACATACATTTAATATAATAGGCACCCAAGTCATAACTCGACCTTTACTCCATTACCAGATTGGAGCATTTTCTACTGTATACCACACTTAGTGTATTTAAAGAGGAAGAATAGCTCTCACCATCTCCTAGTCATTGTATAAGAAAAAAGTCTTGTAAAATATTTCAGGTTGTATTACTTTCATCCGGGTCTGTTTTCAGACATAGCAGGGAGCCTGGAACTTTCTAGAGGTTTTTCAAGCTGATGAGAAATGACACCAAGCAGCAAACCCACGGAGGGAAGAGGGAGAGTCGATTATTTGAGTTCCCAGGAAGATATGAGAACATACCACAGGGATATGGAACCAAACACAGCTATACAATTAAAAGTAAAATTCAATTAAAAAAATAAAGAAGGTGATAATAGGCTTTGCATCCCCACCCAAATCTCATCTCAAATTGTAATCCTCATCATCCCCATGTATCAACAGAGAGCCCTAGTGGGAGGTGATTGGATCGTTGGGATGGTTCCCCCCTTCTCTTCTCATTGTTTAAAAAATGTCCGGTATTTCTTTTGCTTTCTGTCTTCTCTCTCTCTCTCTCTCTCTCTCTCTCTCTCTCTCTCTCTCTCACTCTTTCTCTCTCCTGATGTATGTAAGATGTGCCTTTCTTCCCCTTCACCTTCCATCATGATTGCAAGTTTCCTGAGGCCTCCCCAGCCATGCAGAACTGTGAATCAATTAAACTTCCTTTCTTTATAAATTATCCAGTCTCAGGTAGTTGTTTACAGCATTGAGAAAAAGAACTAACACAGAAGGTAAGATTAATATCACTACAGTTTGTAGTGATTAATAAGATTAATATCACTACTATCAGTTTGAACTAACTAAGCATGAAAGCTGAAGAGGCCCTTCCCTTTAATAACTTTTAGTAATTGACTTTTTAGGAAGTAATCGGTTCTTGTCAGCAGTAGAAACCTGCAACTAAATAAAGTTCATTATAACCAGAAGTAACAAATTTTTATTACTTATTTTTTTAAAATAAAAATTCAAGACTTTTTGCTTCCTAATTGTTTTACTAACTTCTCTTAATGTCTGCGATATTGAGGTTGTTTCTATGTGGTGTGCGTCTATTGTGTATGAAGGGTGGTGATCCTATACAATGCAGGGCTCCTGTGCATCTCTTCCCAGCTCCGAGCTCAGCACTGTCATAGCAGTTGTCTGAAATTGGCCAGCATGAAAGTATTTACACCAAAGGAAACGGCCAACTGTAAACCAGAGGTTTTTCTAACCAGAGAGTCAATTATTAAACACTTGTCAGCATACCCCAGCTGAAGTGTCATTCAGACCTACAGTACAGGCAAACAATTTCTATTTTGAGGCTTTCATTTAAAAGCAGACATGAAAATAAGGTTTCTCTTTGATTAGAAATGTATTTTCTGACTTTTAAGCAAAATGTTCTCTTGAGAGGCAAGCTAAAACAGAATTTCTGGCAGTTTGTACTGAGAAAATTCCCCCAGTGGCTTTTCCCTAGAAGCCTCATGTGGATTTTTAGAATGCAAAATCCTTTTATTTTACATTTTTTTGTCTTTTTGAATCAACACTTCACTGCTCTCATTTTTCTACTCTCTATATCCTTCATCCTGCCTCCCATTTGTAATAGATGCATCCGTGAGAAGGCATGAAGCTGGTCTGTCTGGGGAAATAAATGCATGGACAGGCTTTCAAGGAGCTATACAATTTCTCTTTATTCTGTCACCTCTGCAATTCTATTCGTCATGTTAAGAATGTACACATCAAGCAAAACCGTTGCTCCCAAATCACACAAATGGTTGTGGAATCAAGCAGTGTCACATTACTCCTACGGGCAGTTTACGGTTGAAACATCCCTCCAATGAGGGTTAAAGAAAGGCATTCTCTTTGATGGATTTTGAAAAGTGTATTCAGCCTTGGAAGCTTGTGAAGGAGGATCCAATCTGTCAGCGACCAGAGGAAACCAGTGGCACCTCTCAGCGGGAGAAGCAGAGGGAAGATGCAGTTTCATTAGAGCCAGGAGCAGGGCTGGCCTTCAGAAGTTGGAATGAAAGCAAACCTCTTTCGGAGAGTTGGAGCCAGCTAGGAGATGCTGGGAGCATTTTGACAAAGATGTCTCATCGGGCCGAGAGGGTGGAAGATGAAGGTCCTAGGTTTTCCCTGTCTCCTCCCTGATGATATCTGGGGTACCTGGGAAATTCAGTCTGGAATTAGTTGCCACCCCATACAATGCAGAGTAATGCCAGGAAAAAAGAGGCAAAGGATATCAGGGTCACCCAACCGAGATAGTATCCACTAAACATGTTGGCAGGTCCTGAAGGTGATGACCTAGGAGAAGTTTCTCTGAGCTGCTTTTCCATACCAAAGGCAGCAAGTCACTGGTGTTATCCTGCAAACTCCTTCATAACTGCCTTCTAGGAGAGTGGAACCTGATGTAAGTGGCTTAGAAGCACTCCCAAGGAAGATCCCTGCTGTGCCCAGTTACAACTTGTTCCTTCCTGGAAGATGCCCTTATCACCCACGAAATATCATTCTACATTTTTCTTTACTCCAAAGTGCTGACGTTGTGCAAGGTGGCAACAATACTGTGCAACTTGTCCATCTCCCTTCAGTCAGGAGAGACTGTAGAATGCAGCCACTGTAAGTGGAAACTGATTATATGCATCTCTGGAAACACTCCAGCCTCTCTGAGAATAAAGGGTAACCAATTCAGTTTCCACAAATTTCTCTTTCCTTTCCTTCCTTCTCCTTCGTTTTTTTCTGTCTTTCTTTGTCTCCATCAGAAATAAGACCTTCATGCCTATAGGTACAGTAGCTATTTGCAACCCAGGGTCCATGAGCTAAAATAGATGGTGAAGAAAAGCTGGAAGAAGCTTTGTCTTATCACATGTATAACACGAGTAAACTAAACCAAATATTTACTTGAACCATTTTGGTTGTGTTTCTATTTTTTGCAGACAAATATGATTTTAAATGTTAAACTGCCTAAAAACAAAACGACAACTGTTGCCATAATGATATAGGAGTAGAAAAATAAAAGGTTTGAACTCAAAACATCCAAATTCAAACTCTGGCTGTATCAGTTACAAGCCATGTGATCTTCGACATGTGGCTGAATGTCTTTGGGCCTTGGTTTTCCCATTTATAAAGTGATGGAGATGACAATTCCTGCTGGGCTATTTCCTTTTCAGCATTCTACAGTCTCAGAGCCTACGCACATGCTGTTCCCTCTGCCTGGAATGCTGTTCTTCTTTTGCTTCATTGACCCTCACTCATCCATGAGATCTCAGATCAAACATACTTTTCTTTCAGTAAGTTGTGTTTGTTGTTGTCTCAGACTCAATCAGATTTCAACCTCTTAGGCTTTCTCTACACTATAGCTTTTTTTAAATTTTTTTACAAATACTTTTAATGGCTGGGTGTGGTGGCTTAGTCCTATAATCCCGACACTTTGGGAGGCTGAGACGAGTGGATCACTTAAAGTCAGGAGTTCAAGACCAGCCTGGCCATCACGGTGACACTCCATCTCTACTAAAAATACAAAAATTAGCTAAGCATGATGGTGTGTGCCTGTAATCCCAGCTACTCAGGAGGTTCAGACAGGATAATCGCTTGAATCTGGGAAGTGGAGGTTACCGTGAGATGAGATCGCGCCAATGCACTCCAGCCTGGGTGACAGAGTGAGTCACCATCTCAAAAAATTAAAAACTTTTAAGTTTGATGGGGTACATGTCCAGGTTTGTTACATAGGTAAACTTTTGTCATGGGGGTTTGTTCTACAGATTATTTTATCACCCAGGTGTTAGGCCTGGTACCCAATAATTACATTTTCTGATCCCCCCCTTATCCACCTGTGATAAGCGCCAGTGTGTGTTGTTTCCTTCTATGTGTCCATGTGTTCTTCTCATTTAGCTCCCACTTATAAGTGAGAACACACAGTGTTTGGTTTTCTGTTTCTGTGTTAGCTTGCTAAGGATAATAGCCTCCAGCTCCTTCCATGTGCCTGCAAATGACATGATCTCATTCATTTTAATGGCTGCATAGGATTCCACAGTGCATATGTACCACATTGTCTGTAGTCAGTCTATTATTGATGAGCATTTAGGCTGATACCATGTCTTTGCTATTGTGAATAGTGCTGCAATGAACACATGCATGCATGTGCCTTTATAATAGAATGATTTATATTCCTTTGAGTATATACCCAGTAATGGGATTGCTGGGTTGAATAATATTTCTGTCTTTAGGTCTTTGACGAATCACCACACTGTCTTCCACAGTGGTTGAACTAATTTACGCTTTCGCCAACAGTGTAAAAGTGTTCCCTATTCTTAACAACCTCTCCAGTGTCTGTTATTTTTTGACTTTGAATAGTAGCCATTCTGACTGGTGTGAGGTGGTATCTCATTGTGGATTTGATGTGCATTTCTCTAATAATCAGTGATGCTGAGGTTCAATGGCATATTTGTTTATATGATTATGCCATGAATTCCTGTCTCCTCCATGATACTGAAAACTTCATGAGGACAAGAACCCTGTATAAGTAACTTAGCAATACGCCTTCAGCATCTTCTAGTGCTTGGTCATGTAGCAGATACCCACTGTCTAACAAATGGATGGATGGATAAGTGCTGAATTTCAAATACATATGTGTATATAAAAGTGGGGAAAATTGAATTGCTTAGACTAATATGTTTTTCCAGAAGTCCCTAGCACAGTATTTACCAAATTCTAAGCATTTATTACTTCGCAGTTTGTAGTATATTATTATATAGCCATGCAAATAAAAATGGACTCTTTGTGATTCAACACTAATGTACTTCCAATTGTGATGACTGCTATTCCCACAGATTCTTGTTTTGTGGTCAAAGAAATGGAGTGAAATGATGTGGAGATTGTCCTTGACCCAACAACTGCTGGTCTCTGTAATCATGGCACAGAGAAAAAGAGGAGCAGGGATTTATTAGAGATATATTTTATGTATTAAGTTATTTCTTTCACATGTATTTTTTTTTCTCTTATTGGGATAAAAGAGTGGTTATTTTTTACACTAACATTAAGTGCTAACCTGACTGGATTGAAGGATGCAAAGTGCACCCTTTCTGGGTGTGTCTGTGAGGATGTTGCTAGAGGAGATTAACATTTGAGTCAGTGGACGGGAAGAGGCAGACCCACCCTCAATCTGGGTGGGCACCATCCAGTTGACTGCCAGCGTGGCTAGAAAAAGCAGGTGGCAGAGGGTGGAAAGAGCTGAACTGCTGAATCTTCTGGACTTCATCTCTCTCCCGTGCTGGATGCTTCCTGCCTTCGAACATCAGACTCCAGGTTCTTCAGCGTTTGGACTCTTGGACTTACACTGGTGACTTGCCAGGGGGCCTCAGTCCTCTGGCCACAGACCAAAGACTGCACTGTCAGCTTCCCTATTGCCAGCTGGGTCGGGAGGCCCCCACCCAGGTGACACTGAAGGTAATGAGAGGCAGACACCCAGATAGAACAGCAAAGAGGAGCTATCTGGGGGGGCAGCAGCCTATCCAGCTGAGAGTCTCAGGGGCTGACAGCATTCCAGGCTGAAGGCCCCGAGCAGATTCTGGTCCACATATTTATTCTCTCTTAAATAAGTGATTATTATTAACAATTGTTCTGTATTTACTCATAACTCGAAAATATACCAAGTGGACAGCTGTTACCCACCTACCATTAATCGCAAACTAAAAAATATTCTCCACAAAGGAGCCACAGGGGCAGTAAACTTAATGTTTCTCAACACCCTATTTTTACGTATTTTATTTTATTTATTTATTCATTTGAGGCAGGATTTCACTGTCTTGCCCAGGCTGGAGTAACACTACATGAGGACATCTATTTGTGGCATTTATATCTTCTGTTACAAGGCAGCATATTACTTTAAATTATGGTTAAATAAAGCCTTTCCACTACTGTTTTAAACCATCTTACACACAGAGACATAGGAATGGCTGATGGAAATTTTATTTATTCTTTTGCTTCTTCAATTTAAAACCCCTTCGTTAATTACACTGGAAGCCTTTCTGCATGGAATCTTAAAGATGGAAGCAGAGACTGGATCCTTGTCCAACAAACCCACTTGCCCTTCTTCCTGGTTATGTTTTATTCCCAGCCTCCTTGGTGTTTGCTGTGGTCATGGGAGTGGTTCCCAGCCAGTGGCAGGGGAGCAGACACAGTGGCACTGCCTTCCTGACCTGGCCTGGGGAGGCTCCCATATGTGATCCTGCGCTTTCTGTCCTCCTCCATCAGCTAGGTGCCCAGCAGCATGCAACCTCAGAAGCCACATGTTAGAGAAGGAGGAGGCAAAGACGGCGGAGCCTGGCCCCCAAACATCCCCTGGAGGAGAGCCAGTCACTTATTGGGTGTATTCGTTGGGGCTCTCTAGAGGGACATAACTAACAGAATCTATGTATACATGAAATGGAGTTTATTGAGGAGTGTTGACTCACACAATCACAAGGTGAAGTCCCACAATAAGCTGTCTGCAAGCTGAGAAGCAAGGAATTCAGTAGTGACTCAGTTGGAATCCCAACGCCTTAAAAATAGGGAGGTCGGCCAGGAGCGGTGGCTCACACTTGTATTCCCAGCACTTTGGCAGGCCGAGGAGTGCAGATCACCTGAAATCAGGAGTTTGAGAGCAGCCTGGCCAACATGGTGAAACCTCATCTCTACTAAAAATACAAAAATTAGCTGGGCATGGTGGTGGGTGCCTGTAATCCCAGCTACTTAGGAGGCTGAGGCAGGAGAATTGCTTGAACTCTGGGGGCAGAGGCTGCAATGAGCTGAGATTGCACCACTGCACTCCAGCCTGGGCAACAAAGGAAGACTCCATCTCAAAAAAATAAACAAATAAATGCGAATTAAAAATAAATAAATAAATAAAAATCGGGAAGTCAACAGTGCAGCCTTCAGTCTGTGGCGGAAGGACCGGGGGCCCCTGGCAAGTCACTGTTGTAACCCCAAGAGTCAAAACACTGAAGAACCTGGAGTCCGACATTCGAGGGCAGGAAGCGTCCAGCACGGGAGAGAGATGAAGGCAGGAGGACTCAGCAAGTCAGCTCCTTCCACCCTCTGCCACCTGCTTTTTCTAGCCACGCTGGCAGTCAATTGGATGCTGCCCACCCAGATTGAGGGTGGGTCTGCCTCTCCCCGTCCACTGACTCAAATGTTAATCTCCTCTGGCAACACCCTCACAGACACACCCAGAAAGGGTGAACTGTGCATCCTTCAATCCAATCAAGTTGACACTTTATATTAACCATTATACTGGGGCATTTCCTTTGGAAATTATATGAGTGGGAAATGAACTTTTATTCTGTTTAAATTGTTAACACACTTTGGGTTTTCTTTGTTATAGGATTTAACTTTATCTTAACTAATGTAAAGATAAAAAATGGAAGCAATTGGATCCAAGTCTGATTTCTAATCACTGAGCAGTGTTCTAGTTTACTTACTGATTGGAAATTTTGTGGCTAGCATATTGTTTATTAAATTTTCATATCACCAATTCTAAGAAGTAAATAACCATTGAAAGCATTGACCATGCTATCTCTAAATAGATGCCTTGGTTAATCAAAACAAAATTCTAAATTCTATAGTCATTACTTATGAATGTCGCCAGTAGAGAAAATAGGCATTCCAGTGTGGCTGAGCAGATTTTCATTTGTGCTCAGTTCAATGTACCTACAACCAGCCTGAGGGCATAATATATATTTACACAGTAACTCAATAAAAGTGATTTTGTAGGAGCAATTTTCCATGACCTTCCAGAAAATAATCTGTAATTACTTAGGAGTTTTTATCTCTAAAAGTAAGGATGAGTTTTCCTCCTGCCTTTTCCTCCCTGACTCTTCTGGACCCTTTCTGAACTCTTTCAGTTGACTTGATTTAAATCTTAAAGAATCAACAATCAGTATTATCAGAGAAGATGAAAATCAGTAAACAATATAGGATTGGGCAGTCAGAATTATGTCAGGAGAAAGTGCCCAGTTTCTGCTAAATAACTGGGGAGACCTGGTCCCTCACCCGCTAACTCTTTATTGTGAGCCAAGGACAATTCCTCCCCTCCCCTCTCTCGATATCTCCAGAGACAATCACTGCACAAAAACTTCAGACTCTTTTCCATGACATTGCTGAAGAAATGTTCATGTCTTTTAAAATCTGCTTTGCACTGAGGGGAAAAAAATAATCTGTCATTTCTTGGGAGAAAAAAAAGCTCTTTGGGAAAATTATTTCTCGTACATCATGCTAATTTAAAAATCACACAATGGCCGACGATCCAAGATGGCCGTTTAGGAACAGCTCAGGATTGCAGCTCCCAGTGAAAGCGCAGAGGGTGAGTGGACGCCGCGTTTTTATTGCCCACAGACTAGGAAATTCCCGGGCAGAG
>NW_016107545.1:2303052-2320723 GCF_001604975.1 Cebus imitator | reverse complement strand
TCCTATGCAACAATTTTGCATGTTCTTCACATGTACCCCAAAACCTAAAATGCAATAAAATAAATAAATGGGAAAAAAAAAGAAAAAAAAAATAAGAAAATAAAATTGTATTTCAACCTCGAGGTACAAATCTTAAAATAAAATAAAATTAAATTAAAAAAAAAATCACACAATGTATACATTTAGAAAGGAGAGCTTTGTGTCTTCCAAGGGGGATTACAGCCTGCAGGCGGGAAGCACAACCTCTGGCCAAAAACCAAAAGCAAGCACTTTGAAGGAAGAATGGTTGAACAGAAGTTGAAGCTGAATGCGTTGACCAAGTATACATATGCAACAGGTTAAGGAAGAACCGTGGATATTTGTGAAGGCGATTCTGATGCATGCATGTTGAACAAACGTGCATGTTACACATAAGCCACGTTCACTTTGGAATGGAGGCTTAACATTTAAATGTATTAGAATTAAACTTTATATGTCGAGACGAAGCTAGAACGTGAACATGAAAGCACTCAGTGTGCAGCTTCTGTAAACCAGCCAGAACCAGTCCACAGTCAATGCCTTCTTATCAGGAGAGAGTTACTGAAATCACTCTCCTGCACGGTGGAATAGGACGGTCAGTTAGTCAACATCTGGCCGTAGGTGAGCTGCAAGTTGTTTTAATATTGCTCATCTCGAAGCCAGCACTTGTTTAGCTGCTAAAGAAAACGAAAATTCTTGTGGCAGTTAGAATATGGCTTCCTCTTTACGTAGGCTCATCCCTAGCCTGACATGGCTTTAGGTCTTATTAACAATCTGGTATCTTATTGCTGCAAAGAGTCCGTTCTGCCAGTCTTCTGACCTCTATTTTAACAGTAATACTTGTCTGTTGTTGTGTCTCGTTTGCAAAAGCCAGGGTATGTGACCCGGCGTGTCTGATCCCCTGCTCTATCATGACCAGGAATTCAGTTTTTTAAAGATTCTCTGGAGTCCCCTTAACCAAGACAGAGTCCATTCAGTCGGCTATGAGGCTTAAGATTTTGTCTGTAGTTTACAGTTCAAAGTTCTGTTCTCTGCATGACATATTTGAGGGGAAATCAAAACAGCACCAAAAGTGTTCCCCTAATAGGTGAAGATCCCCTCTGCGTATCCCCAAATCATAGAGAAAGTCTATTATTTTCTCTCTCTTTTGTTTACAATAAATATCAGCAGATCACATGAGTCACTTTCACATTCAGCCAGGTTTTGAGGGTGATAATGTATTCACAGAACAGTGAAATGCCCTCAGACTCTTTTCACATTCTGTACATGGCTAAAATAATGTTTGGGGATATTAGCCAATTTCTTTTCTTTTCTCTCCCCTATAAATCATAGATTCTAGTTTCCGTTCTTTTTCCAGGCGTTTATGGGGAATGGAAACAGAAGCACTTCCAAGTCTTTCTGGTTACGGAAAAGGGGCCTGGGATTCAGGAGCTGGGACCCAGCACAGGTGCTGGGTTGTGGGGTGAGCCATAGCAGAGAAAGTTCACTGGCCAAGTCTGCAACTGTGCTTTGAGGTAAATGTCATTATCATCCCTGCTCTGCATAAGACAAAACCAAAGCACAACAAGGCAAGGTTGTACATTGACACTGGCACAGCCAGGGGTTTGCAAAGCCAGGAGCTGAACACAGGCAGGTTGGTTGCTGTGACGGTTAATATTGAGTATCACCTTGATTGGATTGAAAGATGCAAAGTGCTATTCCTGGTGTGTCTGTGGGGGTGCTGCCAAAGGAGATGAACACTTGAGTCACTGGACTGGGAGAGGCAGTCAATCTGGGTGGGCACCATCCAATCAGCTGACAGCACAGTTAGAATAAAGCGGGCAGGAGAAGGTGGAAGGGCAGGCTTGCTGAGTCTTCTGGCCTCCATCTCTCTCCTATACTGGATGCTTCCTGTCCTTGAACATCGGACTCCAAGTTCTTTGGCTTTTTGACCCTTGGACTTACACTGGTGGTTTACCAGGGGCTCTTGGGCCTTTGCCTACAGACTGAGGGCTGCATCATTGGCTTCCCTACTTTTTCTTTTTTTTTTTAGATAGAGTTTCACTCTTTGTTGCTCAGGCTGGAGTGCAGTGCCGCAATTTCAGCTCACTGCAACCTCTGCCTCCCGGGTTCAAGTGATTCTCCTGTTTCAGCCTCCCTAGTAGCTGAGATTACAGGTGCCCACCACCATGCCTAGCTAATTTTTGTACTTTTAGTAGAGACAGGGTTTCACCATGTTGGCCAGTCTGGTCTCAAACTCCTGACCTCAGATGATCTGCCCACCTCGGCCTCCCAAAGTGCTGGGATTACAGGCATGAGCCACTATGCCTGACTGGCTTCCCTACTTTTGAGATTTTGGAAATAGGATTGATCTATCACTGGCTTCATTGCTCCTTAACTTGCAGATGGCTTATTGTGGGATTTTACGTTGTGATAGTGTGAGTCAATTCTTCTTAATAAGCGCCCTTCCCTTTATACATCTTAATTCTCTCCTTCTAGAGAACCCTAAAAAATACAGTTCCCAAGTGGAAATATTTAGCCCCTGCTCTGCACAACTTCATGATTACCTGGGCTCTCCTGTCTCATACTGTGCCCAAATTCAGACGAAGTAAGCACAATCCACCATGGCAGGTTCCTTGATTCAAGCAACATTTCTGCAATTAACTAGAGTATAATATTGACTGTTACCCAATAATTAGGGTTCACAAGAACAAGGATCCCTATAAAAGCTGTTTTGCTTACAATAAAGTCACGAGCTAATTGCAGACCTCACAAGATCCACTTGTTTTAAGCGGGTGACGTGTTCCTATTAACTTTGCCTGCCCCTTCTCCAATTTAATCTGAGGTCCAAGCAATTACCACTACGAACAAAAATGTGTTCTGACCAAAATGCGCCTTTTTCTATTCTAACTGCCGTCATGCGCTGGTGGTTCAGTTAAAGAGGCCACCTCCATCCTTAAGGGGCTCAGAATTAAATAACCCAAATATTCAACAATGTTCATCCGTAACTTATAAAAATGCACAAAATAATAGGTTAAGATTCTGTGAAGCTCAGTCATTAAAATGATGTCTTCAAGAAAGAGTTGAGTTCCGCTTTTATTAGCATGTTTTTAAGTTCGTTGACCTCAAAGTCGTTTTAAAGGAGATTCTTAATACTCTTTTATTCTCCTTTTTATTTATTTTTTTCAATTGCATCTTCCCACTGCATCAGTAACATCTAAGCTTTCAGACAAGACCACTTAATTATCAGCAGCACTGACTGGAAATGCTCCTTTATCAGCACCTGCTTTCTTTGTGTGGCCAGGGAGGGCCCTGAAAATCTGCTGCACCTGCCTTCATTACTATTCAGAGACAACTCTTAAGTCACATGGGGTTTATGTCCTTTTGAAGGTTTGCTTGTCATTGTGGTTGGATTATCATGGCCTTAACGGGCTCTTCCCTCAGCCGACCAATCCTCCGTAGAGATGATGCTTGAAACTCTAAAGATAATCAAACAACACACTTTCTGTAAGTGCATATGAGTCATCCTCATCAGCGCTCCTGAGAAAAGAGAGCAATGAGAGGTGCGGCCTATTATTCTGTGAACGTCACTGGGCCCACTCCTTATCTCTAACTTCCAGGACAATAGCACCCAGCAGGAAGGCCAGCCAAGTCTCCATGCAGAAATTAAACTCCGGAGCTCAGATGGATGGCTTTGGGCTTTTTGGTTTGTTTTTCTTTTTTGCCTATGTTTTTTCTTTTAACTTGGTAATTAGAAGACTATAGAGGAGAAAAATTAAAGACTATGTATGTTCTTTTTTTTTTTTTCTTTTTCCTTTATCTGTGCTGAAGTAGAAAATTACTGAGAGGTAAAATTTAAATGACCAAGAATGATTTTCTTTTTTAAAGCTTAACAAGGGATTTCATGGGATGGCTTATCTTTTTCTCCTTCTCAGTTTTTCCCAATGTTTTCCGTATCAAGCATCCATCATTTCCACAGCTTATGAAAATGAAAGGATATCTTGTTTCTACCATCTCTCTCTGCCATCTCTTCATGTCATCTACTGCAGGCTGGGTTTCAGATTCATGATTATAATGTCATTGTCACAAGATGCTACAGAAGGGCTAAGAATCACATCCCAATAGCTGTATTCTTATGAGAATGCATGCAATTCGTCAAAAAGGAGAAAGAAGAAATGTTTTTATTTGATCTAGACCAGCAATCATTCCTGGAAACCTCCTATACTACTCTGTTGAGTCACGTGGATCAGGAACTGCAAGGCAAGCTGGTAAATGTGGGAGTTGGGATTACCCATGACCAGCCAGAACCCTGGGCTGGGCACATGGATGCCCCGAGTGAAACCAGGTGTGGTTCTGCAAGGAAGGAGCAGCTGAGGAGCAGGAGGAAAATTGGCAGTGCTGGTCATGACCCTAGTGCTTACCTTATCCAGAGTCCTGATTCTGCTCTGGGACTCTGGCCCCTACATGCTGCCCCAACCATTAAGAGACTCTGAAATTAAACTGTAAGGACTTTAAAGTTCTGATTCCATGGGCTAAGCCTTTGAGATTCAACACAAAAGCCACAAATCAAAGTTCCACTTACTTGGGCAGGCAGGCAATCAAATGTCAACCACAAAGCTGCATTAGGCTGAGCATTTTGTCTGTTACTTCCAGAAAAAAAGCAAAAGACCCTTCAGTGAAGGTATAGTGCTTAGACAAGCCTTCTCCCTCCCACAGACATTGTTACTAGGATAAGAAAAGACTTATCTTATAAAACAAGAGAACATTTTCAATAATATGTGGGAAGAAAATCTTTCTCTGACCCAAGCATTCTTGCCAAAAAATGTGTTGCTTTACAGAGGCTGTGGGGGAGGGGACTGAGAAAACAGAAAACATTAGCTCGAAATAGCCACTGTGGGTTATGTCTGAGCAAGGATAAGAAAAGACTTATCTTGTAAGATGTGAGAACATTTTCAATAATAAGGGTTGTTATTATTCAATAATAAGGATTTTGCTGAGTGCACCAAAATCTCACAAATCACTAATAAGAACTTACTCATGTAGCCAAATGCTACCTGTTCACCAAAAACCTATGGAAATGAAAAATTCAAAAAAAAAAGTTTACCAAGGAACCAAATTCAAAATTGATCAGTAAACCAGCTGATGGAGGCAGATGTCAGTTGATATTGTTGACGTGTCTAGAAATCATGCCGTTTCTAAGGTGGGAGCTGTGTATCTTCAAATGTTGGGACTATGGGTAGTGTAGGCTGATGCTCCCACCAAGAGAATACTGGGGAACTGAGAGCAATGGAGTTGCACCTGTTGGCTTCTCCCATCTCTTGCCTTACCTTCCCACAGGGACAAATTCAAGTGGAGAAGAATATAAACAGAATCCTGGACTTCAGTAATGTTATGATGTTATTCTCTCTCTCTGTCTCTCTCTACCTAGCCATACATGTCGTAGAGTCAGTGTTAACTAAATAGGTGTGTGGTGTGATTCTACTTGTCTGACAAAAAGAATTAGCCAAGAAACAGACAAGTATAGTTTTGAAAGCCAATAACCCGGACTAGAATGTCTTAGAATACTTTTTTTTTTTTTTTTTTTTTTTTTTTTTTTTTTTTAGATGGAGTTATGCTCTTGTTGCTTAGGCTGGAGTGCAGTGGCGCCATCTTGGCTCACTGCAACCTCCCACTCCAGGGTTCAACCAATTCTTCTGCCTCAGCATCCCAAGTCGCTGGGATTACAGAAATGTGTCACCACACCTGGCTATTTTTGTTGTTGTTGTTGTTAGTAGAGACAGGATTTCATCATGTTGGTCAGGCTGGTCTCAAACTCTTGACTTCAAGCGATCTGCCTGCCTTCACCTCCCAATGTGCTCAGATTACAGCCATGAACCAGTGCTCCCAGCCAAAACCTTATATTTTTATCTTTCGGCTAATCACGTCTTCTGAAAAGGATGCAGCTATTGGGATGTGATTTTGTTTTTCTCTTCCCAGGAAAAAGTATTCTTCTCAGCTAGAAGAAGACACAGAATAAAGGGTGCTGTCTGTGTTCAGGGGTACAGGGTGGGTAAATTTGGCCAAGCAGCTTGTTTGGAGAAGGCACTCTTAAAAATAGTAAGTGGAAGAAAGGGTCTAAGTGGATTTTAGAGGTCTTGGTTGGGTTTAGATTTCTTGAAAATTTATGCTTATAATGAACTTGACTTTATCAGAGTGAGGACCAAGCCCACTTTGTCAATGCTTCTCATCACAAAGGGCCTCACACTTACAATTCCATCATTTAAAAAAATGAAATTATACACACAATTCTCTTTTTTTCACTAATGAACATCAAACTAATACCTTATGAATAGACTCAAGGAGTTATCAGTATTTGTATACCTATAATTATGCTGCAGAAAGTAAACCATATTGCATGGTATTTCAATGTGTGTGTGGAAATTTAACTAATCTCATCCTCATCCTTGAGCGCCACGGAAAGTTAGGAATAATGTAAAACAAAGCCACAACAATTACACAGGGAACCTGACCACAGGAAAACAATGTCTTACAGAATCTATAGAAATATTCATAACTGCTTGTCCTGGCCCCTCTCCTTCCCTGAGTTTCTGTTTGACTATTTCACATTATTGACCTGAATTTGTTGTCATAGTATCTATGAGCAAAAGATTCCAACTTCCCAGTAGAGACATACTTCTCTATGGCACTAGCTTAATTTTCATCAATGCCTTTATCATTTTTTCTGGGTTAATTGTAACATTCTTTAAACTATGCCCCAAAATCCACTGAGCTCAATGTTTAGTCTTGCTGATGGACATTAGTATGCAGAGTCTCACACATTGTGAGACTGATGACTAAAGAATCCTTCCTTAATATTGCGCTTGCCCTGCATAGCATTCAGCTTCTTTTCTATTGGGCAATTTAATAACACAATGTGGATTTTGCTTATTGTTAAAAATTAGAATTCTGACTATATTAGCTTTTCATTGCAACCTATCAGCAACTGGCTAAGTCTGACTTAACAGGCAGATCACTTTGGGCAGGTGAATTTGCAATTCTTGCTGACAACATAAAGATACAATGTGATATACATTGTATAATCAAAATTGGATGTCATACTTCTTAAAAGGCTTGCAGCTCATGTGTATGCGACAGTAATATAATTGAAAAGAGTTACTCTAATTCAAGATGGCTAAAAGAATATTTTCTCTCTACTGATTCTGAACATATGTTGCAGTATATTTTTCTATGCAGACTGACACCTATTCACAAGAGTGAGAATGTGTTGATTGGTGCCTGCTGCTTTTGCATTCAAGATATTCTCAAATCATTCCCTGACACTTGAGTGTTATCAGTATTGTTATTATGTATTGAATTATATTTTTGCAGAAACTCTCCTAAGGGTTTTATATAGATTATCACATTGAATCCTCAGAATTGCCTCATAAGATAGATACTTTTCTAATCCCCATTTTATATCTGAAGAAACCGAATCTTAGAAAGATTATAGGACTTGCTTAAGGCCTCTTAATCAGTAAGAATATGAATCAGGATTTATTCTAGATAGGAACTGAAACTACTTGTATCAATATGATGTAACCAGTTTTTCTTAAAGAGATTTCTTGTCCCAGAAGATAAGACTGAATAACCAATAAATGACTATTGGATATGTCAGAAAATTTTATACATCAATTTAGCTAGGACATTATTTTTCTCACCTGAGTAAACAGTTCTTTTATCAGTCAATAGTTCATTAGTAAACTATTGACTAATGAATACCCTTACCAGGCTATGCCCACCAGTCCTAAATTGTTATGTCAAAAATGATTCAAAATTCAACCAGTTCTGACTTCCAAAGCCCCATCTTAAATAAACTGGGCCCAGGCACCTCCATCATATAACTACCCTATTTTGCCTGTCCCCTTTTGCAGCATTGCTAAGATTCTCTCAAGGCCTCCTTGATGCAGCGAGTTTAAGTTTAATCCACTCATCTTTGGCGATCAATATATTAGGTTTGTGGCAAAAGCAGCAATTGCTTTTGCACCCGCCTAATAATATTTTCTGGTGGACTTACTGGGCAAGTAGACTCTGAACACAAGGCAGACGACTATCATTGTGACACAGAACTGACCACTGCAGTAAATTGTTGAGCTTGCCAGCTCTCCACCACTTGCCATTTACCTACTTCTGTCACTAATGTCCTTTCAGATAATTCATTTCAGATAAATTTAGTTGTTCGTAGCCACTAAATTCATGTTAATGTCCTGTAGCAGAAATAGCGATCTAATATGCTGCTCCATGGCTGGCAGGCTTCCTCTGGTTCAGCAATCCCTGAACCCAGGTGAGATGGTTAGCCAGACTCCACAGTTCAGAAAGAGGAAGTCCACTTGGCTAACACACCCACAGCCATGATATGCAGTTTGTTCTCTACCAGTAATAAAGCTGATAATCTGACCTTTAATCATCATCTCTCATGTCTCCGTTTGTTTAGGACATGATGGAGAAGATGGGTGAGGTTTAGGAGGGACGCTCTCAGAAACCCCAACAGTGGTGGCAGCCAGAATGTCGTGGCCTGAATTCTCCACTAGGGCCTCTGTGCTTCGTTCCTCTGTGTCTCCCCTATAGCCTCACACGTTGTAGGAACTTAATCCCTATTTGTCATTGTTAATGAGAGTGATACAGAGAGAGGAGTCTCAGAAGATAGAACTGCTAAATGTATACAGAGAAAAAACTGAGAAATCGGGCTGAGATGAGACTCTCTTGTGTCCATAAGGGGATTCTGGGTATGGCTTGACTCGAGGATCTTGTGGGTAATGAAGGCGGAACATTGCCTAAATCAATATATCGGCTAAATTAGTTCCTGATTCAAATAGATAGAGTGGGACCTGAAGGAGCATGGCAGCAGAGTTGGCCCGGCACCTGCGCGGTGCCTTCAGAATCCGTACCAGTAGGATCACAGGTAGAAATACCCTGCTGCTCTCCATAACCATTCTTTTCAGCATGAATCCACCTCCTTCCTTCTCAAAAGCTAACTTCTGAACAGGAAAGAAATAGCCAACTTAGAAAAGCTTCTCAAAATCCTGCATGTTTCTCTTTTTCTCTTTTTTCCTTGTCCTGCCTCAATTCTAGGTGAGTGATGCACTAATGGATAAGTATTTGCCTTTTTTCTGTCTTCTCACTGAGGAAATGCTCTGGCTTGAGGAAAGGTTGCTGCATGCCTTGACTTCTCTCTCTCTCTGTCTCTCTTTCTGTCTCTCTTTCTTCTTTGCTTTCTTTTATCTCATCATAAAAGAACTGCCATACTACACTGATTGATGGGGTGAATTGCTACCACGGTTAAATGGTTCAAATGCTTTTGGTTCAAATGGTTCAAATACCAAAATGTCCAGTAAGGCAGTGGAAGAATAGCTTGTTTTGATTCTTCCACCCAGAAACATAAACAGGGATTCACACAAACACACACACCTACACTCACACAAATGCAAACACACGCACTGATATATATGCACCTATGCAAATACATAGACATACACATATTAACACATATACACACATACACATGTACACAGGCACACACACATATGCACACACCTACAAACATACAGACAGACACAGAAACACACACACATATGCACGCCTACAAACAACACACTCCATATACACACCTACAAACATATTCACACAGACACAGAAACTCATACACACTTACAAACACAGAAACACAGACACATATACACGCCTACAAGCATACACACACACACACACCTACAAACATATTCACAGACACAGATGCACATACACACAAACACGCAAAGACACAGAAACACGCACACATATATACACCTACAAGCATACACACACATACACACACCTACAAACTTTCTCACAGACATAGAAAAAACACACACACCCAAACACATACACACGGGCACAGAAACACACATACATGCCTACAAACATACACACACCCACAAACATATTCACACAGACACAGACACACAGACACACACATAAACACATGCATGCATTCAAACACGCACATATGCACATGCACACACTTATGCAGACACATACATGGCAAGTGCTGGTAATGAAGGTAGAGAAGTTGGGCCATAAGGTAAAGAGATAAAACACACAAGGTTTTCATTTCTTCATAACGGAAATGACTCTTAGGGTGACACTGTGAAGGTTTCACAACACCTTTGTTCTATTCAAAATCATCGGTGGTCTCCAGTTCCGGTTGCTCAACATGTGAGGAGAGAAAAATTCCAGGTTCTTTTCCTTTGATTCTTAGGCCTGAAGCTTTGAGCATTTGACCCTCACTTAGCATGTTGCTGCCGGAAAAGAAACATCAGGTTATTAATTTGAATGTCCAAAATTGGGCTTGTGATCTTAGCAGCTTCCAGGGAGCTCCCTGCCTTGTCCTTGACTTTATGCCTGGCTCACGTATGGAATTCAGACTCTTTCATGTCCCTTTGCTCTGTTAACATACATGAAATACTTTTGATTCACCGTTATAACATTTGTAGTAGGCTGCATTATTTCCGAGTTGTATGAGAAGTTAATATGCAAGGAAAGTTTTATTTAACTAAATAAACCATGAGAAGAGGCATTTACATTCAAATCATTAAGACATGCAGTTTTAATGAAAGAAAAGAAACGATATCACTGGAGGGGCTGTTTTGGTTTCAAGCAAGATGAAAATGTAACTCAAACACATCAAGGAAGGTATTGGTTTACATACTCACTTCTCTCTCCATTTCTTTCTTTCTTTTTTTTTTTTTTTTGGACACTGGCCGATTTACAGGCATGAGCCACTGCAACTGGCTGATTTCTTTTTTTTTTTTGAGATGCAGTCTCGCTCCATTGCCCAGGCTGGAGTGCAGTGGCATGATCTTGGCTCACTGCAATCTCCGCCTCCCAGGCTGAAGCGATTCTCCTGCCTCAGCCTCCCGAGTAGCTGGGATTACAGGTGTGCACTACTACACCCAGCCTCAATTTCTTATCTGTTTTTCCATGAGTTTCCTTCTAAACCCGGGACTGACCTTTGAAATTACCCATGAAACCTTCATGCTGACACCATCAGTGGTACCAGCAGTAAGTTGTTTTCTGTTTCTTTTTCCAGAGGTTCCACAAAACTCTGGAATCCAGATTCATCTGGTGCTGAGGGAGAACATATCCAGCCCAGAAGCAATCACAGGGCCTGAAAATAAAGTGAGGCTCTCACTGGCTGGCTGTGATTTCTAGGCCCACTTCTGTAGGCAGAGTAAGGGTGGGTTGAGGCAGCTAGTGAGCAACCACGCAACAGCTGGACAATTTCAAGTCTGGGCTCCAGGACTCATGGCTTTGAAATAACTGATAAAATTACATGGAGAATGAGATAGGAAGAAAAGAAGGGAGGGAGGGAGGGAGGGAGGGGGGAAGGAAGGAAGGAAAGGAAGGGAGGGAGGGAGGGAGGAGGGAAGGAAGGAAGGAAAGGGAGGGAGGGAGGGGGGAAGGAAGGAAGGAAGGAAGGAAAGAAGGAAGGAAGGAAGGAAGGAAAGAAGGAAGGAAGGAAGGAAGGGAGGGAGGGAGTGAGGGAGAGAAGGAGAGAAAATATACCATGTAGAGTTTGGTATCTCTATCACTAATTCTTTTATTCATTCTCTGTTATGGCTTAAAAAAGATAAACAAATATTTTTCAATCTTTCAACTCCTAATTTGACATTGACACCCCCTTCTCCTCCCCAGAGGTGATCTTTCTCTGTCCACACTGTGCACCACCATTTAAATATTCAACCTCGCCACATCTTTTGGGCCCTAGTCCTCCGATGTTGTCCTTGGTTTTCTCATTTTGTTGTTGATATATTTTGTGTTGTTTTGTGTGCCCCTGTCTAAGCCGGTAGAAATGGGCCTGCGCCTGCGTTGGTGTGTGCACTCCAGAACCCTATATTTACAGAGCAATTGGGGAAAGTCCCTGGAGGAAGCAGAGGCAAGCTCCCCTTCCCAGGCCCTGCTGCTATCCTCCTCCACAGAGCAAAGCCACTTTCTCCCCTTAGGAGGTATCCGTGGATGCCTGTGCGCCATCACCTAACCCCTGAACACAGCAGCCTCCTCATCAGTCATTCTAACACTCCTCCAGTTTTCCACCTACCTCCGCAACCTGAGCGTGTCAGCCAAAGCCTTTAGAGCCAGTTACTCGAAGGACTGTGGACCTTCAAGAACGGTACACTTGCATCAAATAAAAACCTTCAACAGCTGACCTGAAGCAATACGCAGACAGCATCCCTTTGTTTAGATTTGCCCCATGCCTAGTTCTAATCTTAGTGGCACAGACTTTAAAGGAGATGCATTCCCCATGTCTACTAAGGGAAGGTCGTTCCTCATTGTTTGTTCTAAAACTATAACCTTCAAGTTTGGATACAGGGAAAGGGAAAGGAAAATGGCGATCTTTGGAGTAGTGTATTTCTAATCTTAATCAATATGCCATTTAACCCTTGGAGGAATATTTGTGTGAGTACAAAGTGACATGTAAAAATGCCTTGGTTTTGTGAAGGTTCAACTTTAAATCACTGTGAGTCAGCAGATAAAGAGAAATCTTTTCATTCCTAATGTAGGAAGCTACCCATTGGGGAAATAAGTGCTTTTAAATATTTAGTATTATGATTTAATCATACATTATATAATCATCCTTTTTTGATCAAGAAATTGCCATTCACATTTATTCAGATGTCAATCCCAGTCTTACTTTAAAGAAGTTTAAGGCATAGAAATAGCTATTATGACACCAATTATAAAGAAGAAAGTTTTACGCGAATACAATTTTCAGGTATATGTGAGCTTTCATTTGAAAAAGGTTGATTCAGTTTTCTCTGCATGCCATGGACTTTGCAAAGTTTTTATTTTTCTCTGTATATTATCTCGTTTTTTCCCTAGCAGCTTTGGGAAATAGTTATTAGCATCACCATTTTAGAAAAGAATTTTAAAACTTATAACCTCTAGAAAAGCTGTCCAAGGCCACATGGCTAAGGAGGATTGGGGTTTGTCACACAGGGTGCTATGCTATGCTAAAAAATGCCTAAAGTGTTGGCTTATCTTTGCTCATTTGCCAACTGCGTTAAAGCAGGGTCTTGATAAATTTCCAATAGCATTGCCTGCTTTCCTTCTTTCTTTTAGTACTTATTTATTTTCTTAAGTATCTGCAGAACAGGAAACTCCTCAAAGTCAGGCTAAAATCATAACTTTACAAGATTATTTTCTCCTTTTCTTTCTCTTTCGGTGAGATCTAAAATAAAAAATTTTCTTTCAAGTTATTTTTTTGCCTAACCTGAGTCAAAACATGATTCTTTTTTCTTAAAAATTTCATCACAAAAATTTTAGGTAGCTGGGATTTAAATACTACTTGGCATAATGACTAATCACTTTTTAAATCTTTTTTTTTTATTATTATACTTGAAGTTCTGAGATCTTGCAGGATTGTTACATAAGTATACACATGCCATAGTGGTTTGCTGCCTCCATCCCCTGGTCGCCTACATTAGGTATTTCTCCCAATGTTATCCCTCCCCAATCTCCCCGGTCACCACTTTCCCTCCCCTAGGTCCCCATCCCCCAACAGACCCCAGTGTGTGATGTTCCCCTCCCTGTGTCCATGTGTTCTCATTGTTCAACACCCACCTATGAGTGAGAATATGCGGTGTTTGGTTTTCTGTTCCTGTGTCAGCTTGCTGAGAATGATGGTTTCCAGATTCATCCACTTTTTAAAAAGCTTCATCTGCTTTGTCAATTTAGTTCTGAATTCTGAAAGCCTGCTGTCATGATACACATAGAATCGTTTTTGCAAAATTTACAATTGTTTGTTGTTTTTGCTCCCCTGATTTATTTATTGACTTAGTTTACCAATTATTTATCATTAATATTTTATGAGAGATTTTATTCTGAAACACAGCTTTCTTCTCTCTGGTCCCATTTCTAATGAGTATTAATGATATAATATATATGCCATTTTAAGCCTGTTTTCTCACATGGTAAAGTGACAAACTGACTTACATGGCTTCGTCTAAGAGGCCAGGAAATCATAAGAGCTAATGAGTATGTATTTTTCATCTTATATTATCATAGGTAAAGGATGGAGACACAGATATGCATAGGACACAGTCCAGTACCTACTTTTTAATTGTAAATACGCTAACATTTTAGATAGAGAAATACACATCTAGACACATCATTATTAAGCAGTGTGGAATTCAGTCAGGATAGAAATAAGGAAGGAGCCTGGTATACATCGGGAAGGAGATGATGACTAAACTTAAGTCTGAAAGAATCATTGATAAGTGAAAGGAAGGAAGCTATGGTGATTGAATATTAGGTGTCAGCTTGATTGGATTGAAGGATGCCTACATGGCTGGTGAAGTGCTGTTTCCTGGGTGTGTCCATGGGGGTGTTGCCAGAGGAGACCGACATTTGAGTCAGTGGACTGGGAGAGGAAAACCCTCCCTCAGCGTGGGTGAGCACCATCTGTGCTGCACAGCTGGAACAAAGCAGGCAGAAGGTGGGATGACCTTGCTGGCCGGGTTTTCTGGCTTTCATCTTTCTCCCATGCTGGATGCTTCCTTCTGCTCCTACTGCCCTTGGACAACAGACTCCAGGTTCTTCAGCCTTTGGATTCTTGGACTTACGCC
Source organism: Cebus imitator (assembly GCF_001604975.1). NCBI lineage: Eukaryota > Metazoa > Chordata > Mammalia > Primates > Cebidae > Cebus > Cebus imitator. Next base: position 2,306,087 of record NW_016107545.1, on the reverse strand, counting down.
AATGGTTTGCCCGGGGCTGTCGGACCTTCCACCACAGACTGAAAGCTGCACTGTGAGCTTCCTTGCTTTCGAGGGTTTTGCACTGGGACTGAGCCACTACTGCCTTCCTTCCTCTGAAGCGACAGGCAGCCTATCATAGGACTTCACCTTGTGATCCTGTGAGCCAATTCTCTCTAATAAGCTCCCTTTTATATACGTATATCCTATGAGTTCTGTCCCTCTAGAGAACGCTGACTAATGCAGAAATTCAGAGTTTCTAATCCCAGGCACAAGTAATAGAATGAGCAAGAAATAACATTCTGTGTGAAACTACAGGCTTCCGGCACATAAAATATAACACAGTAACTGCAAATAAAGTTGTACAAATAATATCAGTAGTTTTCACTTAATTAGCACTTATTAGGTTCAGGGCTTTAGATTCATTCTATTTGCACAAAAATTATACAATGAAGGCACAGTTATTACATGGCCATTCAATTGAAGAAACAGGGAATATAGATAATTTCACCCAGCTGTGAAATGTACTAAATATTAGAATACATCCAGCTAAATATTCCAATCATATCCAAGCAGCCTGATACTTGATTAATTTTCTCAACCTGACTGTGGGTTACTACCAAGTGAAAGAGTATATATGTGTTTCAGCCCCACTCAGACCAACTAAGTCAGAAATCCTGGAAGTAGGACCTCGGCAACTGAAGGAGACTCCTTCAGTTGGAGTCTCTGTATGGAGATCGTTGGAGTCTCCATACAGTTTGGAGACTCCAAACTCCTCTGTATGGAGATCTTTGGTTAACATATTTAGACTCTGGGATGTTTTGTCAGAATAGCAGGATCATCAACGAAGAGAGTGAAATGCACAGATTGAGAGCATTTTTGTGAGAGCATTGTGGCTGTACTACAGAGAATAAATGGAAACGAGACAATATTTGAGGCAAGCCAAAGTGTGGTGCGTTTATTCCCCTATGGAGGGAGAGATGGTTAAGGAGGAAAATGGGGTAGGTGTACTGGCAGGGCAGTGAGTAGGATCAATCGGAGGGATGTTCTGGAGACTGGTAGGTGTGCTTTGACTGGTTTCAGAGTTGACTTCAGAACTCTCGCTGGGGTGGAAGGTGAATGGTTGGTTACATTTCTGTCCAAGACAAAGACACAGAAACAGAAGCAAATTCAGGAGGAAAGTGATGAGACCTTTGGGGTTTTTGTAAAGTTCGAGGCACCTACATGTATTCAAATGGAGAAGCCTAGGATGTATCTGGTGACACGCATTTACAAAGGGGGATAAGTTAAGCCTGAGAGTAATTATTTGACACTTATCATTGCAAAGATAAAGGATTGTACAAAGATAAAGGATTATTTGGGATCACCAAAGGAAAGGAGATGTACTTAGAAGAACAGTGAGGAAGTGAAACATCTTTATCTGTGCTGTTGCGCCTCCTCCTCCATCAAGAGCCAGATTCCTATGGTACAAATCTAATAGCCATAAGTTGTTAGGAGTTTTCGGTACTCAGTCAATTGTTTAATATCTGTTAATGCGTAGACATTCTCAGCCATTCTAGTTTTTTAAGGTTATTCACTTTGTTAAGTGAAATTTGTGGAGTAACAAATGTTTAAAATTTTAAAACGATTTTACAATTTCTTCCTTTAGGCCGGTTGCAGTGGCTCACACCTGTAATCCCAACACTCTGGGAGGCCAAGGCAGGTGGATCACAAGGTCAGGATTTGAAGATCATCCCGGCCAACATGGTGAAACCCCATCTCTACTAAAAATACAAAAAATTAGCCAGGTATGGTGGCACATGTCTGTAGTCTCAGCTACTCAGGAAGCTGAGTCAGGAGAATTGCTAGAACCTCAGAGGCAGAGGCTGCAGTGAGCTGAGATCATGCACTCCAGCTTGGGTGACAGAGCAAGACTCTGTCTCAAACAAAACAAAACAAAACAAAATTTCTTCCTTTAAATATCCAATATACTAGATTAAGTCAGGCAGAAATTATTGTGGCCTTCCTCTTTATGCCCTAAAATATCCATTTCAACATTTTTTAAAAACTCATACAAGCTTCACACAGTGGCAGTGTCATACACAATGAGGTTTATCTGAGGTGTGTGTCATTATTGCTTGAAAATTTTTCCCAATACTCTGTCATGATGATTTGAAATATAGTCAACACTAGCAATATTTGACAGTCTCTATGGAGACAGAACATTAAAGAAAAAATAATAATAAAGTAACAAAAACCCACACAGGTACAATAAACCCCACACATGTGCAAGGTGCACACTCAGAAAAGAATGAAGGAAAACCGGGAGCGTGCACTGCAATAGATCCTAGTTTCAAGTAGAAACGATCAACAACAGACTCGCTGTGGGACTAAACAGTGTCCATTTCATTTTCAGCAAGGAGGACGTTTTTGTTCTTAGGAAGAGCAGCTTCAGGTAGGTAACGGGTGGGCATCAAAGTCCTGGGTGCTGCTGTCATCACAGTGACTCAAACCAAGAATACAGCTACAAACAGAAACTCAGGATAGGTGAAGACCTCAGTTCCATGCTGTTCAGATACCTGCAAAAGAAGCGGCACAGCCAGGCAGGGAATGCCTAAAACCCAGTCCATGACGGGAGAGAACTGAGTAGGAAAAACGATCTGAATATCATCAGTTTGGAAGCAACGTGAGTGGTCGCTAAAATTAGCTAGTATGTGACTTGTATGTGAGGAGCATGTGTAGGAAGGCTACTTCATAGGAAGAGAATGGACTTAGTATCCCCCTAATATAGAAACTCTAGGCCGGACGCGGTGGCTCACGCCTGTAATCCCAGCACTTTGGGAGGCCCAAGCAGCCGGATCATGAGGTCAAGCGATCAAGACCATCCTGGCCAACATGGTGAAACCCTGTCTCTACTAAAAATACAAAAATTAGCTGGGCGTAGTGGCACGCACCTGTAGTCCCAGCTACTCGGGAGGCTGAGGTGGAAGAATGGCTTGAATCCTGGAGGCAGAGTTTGCAATGAGCCAAGATCATGCCATTGCACTCCAGCCTAGCGC
>NW_016107545.1:2251318-2302972 GCF_001604975.1 Cebus imitator | reverse complement strand
AAAAAGTTTGAATAGACATATTTGGTGAAAACAGCCAGGTTTCTTGTATCTCCAAATTCTGTGACAGCCAAAAATCTCTGCTCATCAAACAAATTTGCTTAGAATTGTAACTGCAATTTGTTGAACTTGATATAATTTTCTTAATGGGTCTTCAAATCCTACAATGATTTCATTAATTCTACATTTATTAATGTATTAAGGTTAATTTATAAATCATTTAATTTTTATTTTTAATAATATTTTTGTGTTATGTTTAGGAATGATTTGATAAGAGTTGCATTGTGAAATGCAATAATTAAGGTAATTTTATATATTATATGACAGGTTTGTCTTCCAGTGCCAAATAAACTGAAAATTAAAAAAGAAATTTTAGAATGTGTGCCTTTTAATTTGAAAATATATACTTAAAAATCATTGAATTCATTATGAGAAATTGAGATTCCTATATTTAGTAGTTTAATATACTCTGTTAACTGGGATTATTATGTTACTTGGGATAAGTAAATTGGAATCGTTTTCTAATAAGACATTCGAACTGCTTAAGATGTGAATTACATATATGAAATTTTAAAAATGATTAAAATATTTAAATATATGGCTAGGCACATGGCTCACGTCTGTAATCCCAGCACTTTGGGAAGCTGAAGTGGGTGGATCACCTGATGTCAGGAGTTCGAGACTAGCCTGGCCAACATTGTGAAACCCTGTTTCCACTAAAAATACAAAAATTAGCCAGGCATAGTGGCACTATGCCTATAATTCCAACTACTCAGGAGGCTGAGGCAGGAGAATCTCTTGAACCCAGGAGGCAGAGCTGATAGTGAGTCGAGGGCATGCCGTTGCACTCCTGCCTGGGCAGAGTGAGGCTCTGTTTCAGAAAAACAAACAAAAATAAAAACAAAACTATGCAATCACATTATTTAAACCCTTCTTAACATTTTTATATATAATGTGTATGTTTATCAATCATACACATTATATATATATTTGTAAACAGAATAATAAGACTTTTAAGTCAAAATCAAATGCTTAAATATAATTTGAATTCTGATTGCTTTACTTTAATGAAGTACTTTTAATGAACACACAGACTCAAATAGTTCCTTCTATGCACAAAAAACTACCCTTAAAATGACCCAAACTCAACATTGACTGTAAAATTTATGAAGGGCAATGGCACAAATAAATCCTAATCCTGAGTTTGCTGGATGGGACTAAGTCATTGAGACAGACCTCTCCTCAGCTGCAACGTCAGAAGTAATCAGTGAAGGAGCTGAGACCATCAGGAGTGCTCTTAAAAGCACTGTCCTGGTGGGAAAGGAGTAAAGAAACACAATATGTCTACTGCAAAAACATCGGTGTGTGTTAAGCCACCTGTGTTTGCTCAAAGGAGCAGCTTGTTAAATTGCTGAGTCAATTGTAAAGCATTAGCAGCATGATATGATCCATTGTGGGAGAATTTACACCAAAGATATTGACAAACACCACAAATCAAGGCTGTTCTTCCGCCCCTCTCAAGCAACTGGTGGATAAACAAGCATCGGTACATGGCAGAATCGAGGTTTATACATTGTAAACATGTACATCTATAATACACACTTCATACGCTTTATTGATGCCATTCAAGAGTACACACCACATGCACTGTGGACACGCCTGTTCAGGGAACGGTGCGGTGGTGGTAAGGGTCATTACACAGGGTGGTGGGAAGGGTTGGGTTACGGGGGCAGATCCCTCATCAATGTCTTGGTGCTGTCCTCCCAGTGGTGAGTCCTAGTTTTTTTGAGTCTGGATTAGTTCTCATGGGTGTGGACTAGCTCTCAGGAGAAAGAGTTGTTATAAAGCCAGGTGACCTGCTTCACCTTTGACCCTCTTCTGTACCAAGTTTCGAGGCAGCAAGAAAGCCCTCACCAGGGCCATGCCCTGGAAGGACCCAGCCTACAGAACCATGAGCTAAATAAATCTACTTTTTTTTTTTAGCTTTAAAAAATAATATTTTTAACTTCTTATTGTGAAATAACTTTTGACACAGAGATGAGTTGTAAAGATAGTACAGAGAATTCCCATACACTTTTCACCCAGCTTCCACTGATGCTTACATCTTACATAATCACAGCACAATGATCAAATGTAGGAAATTGGCATTGTTACGATATTAACTGGAAAAATCCAAATAAATGTACTTTTAAAATAAATTACAGAGTCTCAGGTATCCTTTTGTAGCAAGGGCACAAAACAGACTAAGACAGTGATACAACTGAGGTTTGCACCAGGGAATGGAACTTCAGACTTCCAACCTAATCACTGAGCTCTGCACACAATTACACACACATGCACAATAATGCACACAAAATAACACAGCATTATACAGTTCTCCATTCTGCACTGGTGGTTTACGACATACAGTAAATAAAAAATACCTCTGAGCATAGAAGCTTCGGCATCTCCCACCCGTGAATGCCAAGTTCAGGGATATTAAATTGCTTTTGGTGCTGCATTTATCCCCTAAATAAAAGAAAGACCTGATCTTCAAGAGTAATAGTCAATTGTCACTGAGATTTGTGGAGCATGGACTTGCTGTTTCTTTCCTATTAAAAATTAAGCTGCTCCTTTCAACAAAGAATCGCAGGTAGTGGGGGAATTGTAACATGAGCATCTGAGAGTGAAATCACGCCACAGAAGTAGATGTGGGCTACTGCTTACTTCTTCAGCTCCAAATATGGGACAGATGAAGCCAAAAGAAAACTCATGAGACTCAACACCGTATTGTTTCTTGGGTCCTGTGGTTCTCGGCCAGTTGACTTCTCTCCATTTTTCACAGGCTTCTCATGTTTTTTATTTTTTATTTTTTTATAGCTATGTCTAGGGATTTTAGTTGTCCGTCTAGAGAAGAATAAAGTAAGTATTTCATCTTTCCAGAAGTGGAAGTTCAGTGTTATTTATCTGTTTATATTTACAATTGTATCTAAATCATCTCCAGAATGAGTTTGCCCAGAGTGTAATTATAGGTAGAGAAGAGGTTAATGAACTGAACCGTGGAGCAAGTACCTTGTTTAGAACAGGTACTATTGGCTGAGGACAGTGGCTAATGCCTATAATCCCAGAACTTTGGGAGGCTGAGACAGGAGGATTGCTTGAGCTCAGTAGTTCAAGACCAGCCTGAGAAAAATGATGAGACCCTGTCTCTACTAAAAATATAAAAATTAGCTGGGCATGGTGGCATGCATGTGTGGTCCCAGCTGCTTGGGAGGCTGAGGTGGGAGGATTGCTGAGCCAGGGAGGCTGCTGTGAGCCATGATCATGCTGCTGCACGCCAGCCTGGGTGACAGTCAGGACCTGTCTTAAAAAAAAAAAAAGGGAGTACCATTGTGATAGGGTAACAACTTCTCTTTAAGAGGTATCAAGAGTGCTGGGCACCATTGGAAGCAAGATTTTTTGTTAATTGGTTGAGGGGGATTCTCCCTCTTTCTGAACTGAATAATCTCATCATGAGAAACTTAGTGTTTCTCTCTCCTGTTTCTTTGGGCAGTGTATCTGCCTATACTGGGAGTGTGGGGTTTCTGTAATGTTTCATCTCGTATAACAACATTACCAAGATGGTGTTTTTTTTATGCAGCAATCACAAGGCATTTCCCAATTAAGCCTGCAGTAAATGACAGAGAAACTCTACTCTAGGATGACTCCAGAAGGAGGCTTTTGTGGGTCGGAAATCCAGCTGCACCCTGAGCTGCAGCCATTACTCCCTTCATTCCAAACACTAGCCAATGGCCGAGCTCACAACACCCTGCACCTGTGTCCTCAGCTGAGCCTGTAGGGGAGCCCAGCCAGGGAGATCAGGATCTCAGAAGAGCCGCAAAGTATAGGTACAGCCTCAAGGAAGTCGGGGCAGTACTGGGAGGAGAAGAAGCCTTCAAGTTCAAGGTGATCATGACGTTCTCTAAGATCCTCCATGCTGTCAGCGAGAGCAGGCTCCAGCTCCTCCACCCCTTTCATTTTAGTGATGCAGAAACTGAGTGCCTGAGATGAACAACAAATTAACCAATGGAATGGAGTGTGTTTTCTACAAAGCATTCAGAATGATTTTCAAAAACAGTTCAGATCACGTTGCTCCTCTCCTCAAAGTCTTCCAGCTGCTTCCTAACTCCACCAGAAAAACATCCAAACACCTACAAGGCCCAATGTGAGCTGCACCTTCCTATCCTGCCTCCGGCTACCCACTTTCTCTGGCACTGTCTGTGTGCCAGCCATGGGGCTGTGTGTTCTGAGTGCAGCCAAGCTTGACTCTGCTGCATGGTCTGTGCACTGGGTTCTGCCTCTCGATGGAAGGGAGGATTTGACCAGACTTTCCTACAATTCTCTTTTGTGTCAGCTAGAAGTCAATTTCATCATCCCTTTTTTTGAGATGCCTTCCATGAACCCTCAGTTAAACAAATAACTGCCATTACATTTTTATGTTCTGATTGTGTTTTTCTTTTTCCTTCATATTTTGTGTTTTTGTTTTGCTTTGCTTTGTTAGGGATTTTTGTTTGTTTTGTTTTTGTTTTTTTCTTGCTTCTGCAGCTGGAATAGAAGTTTTTAATGGAACTGATGTCTTTCTATTTGTTGCTGTTATTGGCACATATTGACCAAATATGTACATCATAAATATAGGTTGAGTAAATATCAAGAGGGCATCAAAAGCTGAGAACAAATATTGTCCCACCCCCAGTTCCCGGGTGAGAGTGAGCACAATACAGACCTCGCAGGAAGAAGGGCATGAACTGGAATCCCAGTGATACTCCAAGCTACTGTGAACTTGTTCCTATTTTTATTTTGTTTTTAAAAAATAATTTCAAACATACAAAAAGTTACAATAGTAAAAAATAGGCATGAGTAAGCTTCACCCAAATTACTTAAATGCTAACAGCTGATCCCATTTGCCTTATCATCTTTTCTCTTTCTAATATGGATACCCTCTGTATGTATTGTTTTTTCCTCTGGGTCATTTGAGAGTAAATTGCAGAAATTATGCTTCATTGCCCCTAAATAACTTAACGCTTTTTTATTTAAGAAGGATATGCACTTTCTTGTATAGCCACACTACCACCATCAAAATAAAAAATTAACATTGATACAATACTTCTGCCTAATCAACGGACTCCATAACAACTCTGTCTGCAGTGCCTTCCGTGTGTTTTATAGCCAACACCATCAATTAAGCAAAATAAGCAAGTTTATTTTCCTTCTTTCTTTTATTTGCGTTAAGCACTGTATTTTTTTATTTACCCTTTTTAATTTTTTATTTTTTTGTTTTCATAGGTTATTGGAGAACAAGCAGTGTTTGGTTACATGAGTGAGTTCTTCAGTGGCGATTTGTGAGATTTTGGTGCACCCATCAACTGAGCGGTGCACACCGCACCCAATTTATTGTCTTTTATCTCTCACCCCCTTCCCATTGCCACCCTTTTCCCCCGAGTCTCCACAGTTCATTGTGTCCTTCTGGTGCCTCTGCACCCTCATAGCTTAGCTCCCACATATGAGTAGAAAATCCAATGATTGGTGTTCCATTCCTAAGTTACTTCACTTAGAATCATAGCTTTCAGTCTCCTCCAGGCTGCTGCAAATGCCATTAATGTGCAGCAACCTGGATGAGGATTTGCATTTTCATGGCTGAGTAGTATTCCATTGCATATGCATATACCAAAGTTTCTTTATCCATGTGTTGATTGATGGGCAGTTAGGTTGGTTCCACGTTTTGCAATTGTGAATTGTGCTGCTATAAACATGCACCTTTCTTTTCTGGTCCAGGACCAGTCAAGTTCATGCATCACCTTTTGTCATCATGTCCCTTTAGTTTTTGTAAATAAGTCCTTTGTGTATTTCTTGACCTTGATACTTTTAAAAACATAGGGCCAATACTTTGCAGAATATCCCTTCATTTGGATTTTTCTGATGTTATCTTATAATTAAATTTAGTTTTCCCCATATTTTCAGAAATGGAAAATAGGGTTGTATTCTTCTCAATGTAGCACACAGCATGAAAAGTCATGACGGCTCATTCCATAATAGCAATGACAACTTTAATCAGCTCTCCCATCATGGGAGTTAATCATTTTTATCCCCTGCACAGAATTGCTGCCTCCCAAGTTTCTCCATTGAGTGGATAATTAAGGAAATATTTTTTACTCATTAAGGAATTAGTAATTAACAAGTATCCTATAAGAAGATAATTCTAAATTACATAAATATCCTATTTCTCATCAAACATTCACCTACTAATTTTAACATATATTGATGATTCCAGTCTTCATCAATTATTACTTTGTCAGCCAAATGGTTATTTTCCCAATTCCATCAGTAATCTTTCTACATTTACCTGTTAGCATTCCACTATTAAAAAGCTTTATTTTCTCCCTATTTATTTATTAATTCCTCATTTATAGCAGAATTCCTGCTTATTCAAAAAGTTATATACCATTACGGGCTGGGCGCAGTGGCTCATGACCGTAATCCCAGCACTTTGGGAGGTGAAGGTAGGCAGAACACCTGAGATCCGGAGCTCAAGATCAGCCTGGCCAAGATGGTGAAACCCCATCTCTACTAAAATACACCTTCTGTTGGTTTAGATTTCTTCTAGTATTTCCTTCCTTCCTTCCTCCCTCCCTCCTTTGGTTTCTTCTTTCCTTCCTTCCTTCCTTTTTTCCTTCCATCCTCTTTCTTTCTTTCTTTTTCTTTCTACTTTCTACTTCCTTCCTTCCTCTTTCTTTCTTTCTCTCTCTCTTTCTTTTTCTTTCTTTCTTTCTTTTTCTTTTTTTCTTTTTCTCTCTTTCTCTCTCTCTCCGCTTCCTTCCTTCTCTCCCTCCCTCCCTCCCTCACTCCTCCCACCCTCCCTCCCTCCCTTCCTTCCTTCTTCCTCTCTCCCTTATTTTTCTTTTCTTTCTTTTTTCTTTCTTTCCTTTTATAGGAGAGCCCCGAGGAATGATCAAATTCCAGGCCTTTTCTGCACACAGAGATCTTCCATCATTATATTCACCAGTATCAATCTTTTCTTCTATGTAATCAATTTTCTGCACTGCAACTGGAAAAACAAAAACATAAACATTGCAGTACCCCTTCTGCTTATGTTGTTCCCTGCCCAAACCATTTATCTATCCCCCATTTCTTAGCATGGCCTCAAAGATCTGCCTTATCTCACCTGTACCTACATATGCAGCCAAATATCTCCCCATTAGGTCCCACATTCAGCTCCCCAGAGACATGAAGCTCGGGTGCAGGCTCCTAAACATGCTATGTTGTCTCTCCTTTGAGTCTTTTCACATGCTAATGCCTCTGCTGGCAGCACCCTGCTCAAAATTCTTCAGGCTATGCTTAACTGTTTTTGAATTAGTTTGGACCTCATTTCTTCCAGGAAACCCCATGACACTCTCCAGCTCCTCCACCTGCCCAGGGCTGCATAAGGACCTGTGTTACTTTGTGTTCCAAGAGCAGCCCATACAAACCTCTATCATGATTCTTGTGACCCCTGTGGGAGCCCTCTACACTTCTCTGTCTTTTCTACAAGAATGTGAATTCCGGCCAGGTACAGTGGATCACACCTGTAATCCCAGCACTTTGGGAGGCCAAGGTGGGTGGATCACATGAGGTCAAGATCAGCCTGGCCAATATGGTAAAACTCTGTCTCTACTAAAAATACAAAAATTAGCTGGGTGTGGTGGCAGACACCTGTAATCCCAGCTACTCAGTAGGCTGAGGCTGGAGAATCCCTTGAACCCAGGAGGCGGAGGTTGTAGTGAGCCAAGACCACATCACTGCACTCCAGCCTGGGCAACAAGAGCGAAACTCTATCTCAAACAAACAAAACAGAATGTGACTTTCTTCAGGACATCTAATTTATATCTGTATTGACCATGCCCCATAAAGTAACAAACACATAATGGGTGCCCAATCAATTTTTGGGTATGTACAAATGAATAAACGTGTCTTTCTCACTGAAGTCTCTGATCTTCAAGAGGCCAGGATCTATTTTCCCTTTGCAGTGGCCTCCATAATGAAAATCTGCTGTTATTACTGCCTGAAAATTGTAACAGCAGTTTCCACCATCCCATTGTGTTTAATGATTACTGTAAGAAGAAATGAATGGAAAATGTGTCTGTAATCTACAGACTGCTTTTCCCTCTGGGGTGACCTCTATCATGAAAATCTGCCACTGTCATCACTGACCACAAACCTGGTGACATTATTCCGTTGCTGCATTCAACACAATCCATTCAACCATTGCTCGCTGGATGGGTGGATGGATGGGTGGGCATGTCTCTACCCCTTCACTAGGCTATGATTTCCATGAGGCCATAAACTGCTGTCTTCACTGTGGTCACTTCCATAATGAAAATCTGCTGCCATTATCACCCCTGAATCCTGGAGCCCATTTCCACCGTACCATTGCAGATAATCAGTATTCAATCAGTGTTTTCTTAATTGGTCAGTAAAAAGCAGACTAGAGCAGAGAAAATAGAGTTGTCTTTTAAGGCAAGGCATGATGGCGGGAGTAGCCTTCAAGACCAAAGGCATAACAGCCATCTACCATTATACCCACACTTCTGTCAATAAGAGCTTGGGAAGTCATTTCAGTTTTACTTTCTTGTTTGCCTTTCTTTCTAAATGTGCATCTGTCTGTGCCCACATACATTAGGAGTCCATTAAAACAGAACAAACCAAAACAACACATTAACAACAACAACAAAAAACCCCTCCATCTTATTCTAATTAGAATTCCCACAAAACTTTACAACTGTTCTCTCCAGATTCCACTTTGGTAAGTGACAGCTCTGCCGTTCACAAAGCCGCTATTGTGGCCAATGCAGCTTTTGGTTCTGACCTATGGAATTAATGAGGGTGGTGTTTGTTTTACCCCCTATGGGCATCCCATCAAGATGGCAGAGCAGACACCCATTTCTCCCTTCATGCTGAACTGATAGTGGTAAGATGCCACTTTTTATTAGCAGGAGAGAAATCTTCATTTTCCTCCTTGATCCCTGTCATCCTTTCCCATTTGTCTGTCTATTGGATGTTTTCATGCAAAGCTCTGCATCTGGCTAGATCAACTTAGAGAAGAGTTTTCCTCAGAAACAAGGGCACAAAATGCCCACATCACTGAGAGATATACCCAGAGTTGTGCTTCAAAAGTCACTGGTCTTACTTTGAATCTACTAAAATTTACTTTAAACTGACAGGTGATTGAGAGGGTATGGGAAACAGAGAAAGAGCAGTGATCTCTACTTCATTTCAGCCAATAATTAAAGCATTAAAACATTGATGTTTACCAAAATAATTCTTTGTCTCTGCCATGTGTGATCCTGTAACTCAAACAGTGCATACATCGTTATTCTCATATGTGTGGTAATCATTCACTTACAGAGTGGATGAGTGTGGGAAAAATAGAAAGAAATGAGTGGATGGAATTGAAGGGAAACCATCTTCTCATTATGGTTCAAAAGGGAGTTAGACATACGATATGGGCATTTGTACATTTCAGGGAAAAATGAGAATATGATTCTAATTTTGCCATGAATCACGGATTACCTCGAAGTCTGTTGTGTGTATTTAGCACCAACTTGTCCTCTGGCAATACAACAGTTATCAGAATAAGTTAGCCGTGTGTGGGTATTGCATAGTGACTTCTACCTAGGCCGTCTGATACTAAGACGTAAGTGGCTCTTTAGTGAAAGCAGAGGTAGAGCTCTGACTATCATGGGCCTCCTCAGCATCACCTTTTCACCCTCTGCCTTGGATGACTGATGCCTTTATAAATCTGTGGACTCACAGGACATGAACATGGTGGGTCAGCATCATAACAGAAGAGAGTTTGCTTAGTCCAGGGTCTCCCTGCAATGTAGAGACACACACAACGTTTATTGTAAGGGAAGGTGACAATTCTCCTATGCCCAAATACAAAATAGAGCTTTCCCTCAATTAACTCTGAGAAAAATAGTGCATATTATGCGCTGACCTTCCAATCACATTATTTTTTTAACACAAAGTACATCTAGGGGAGACCAGTCAACCAGAAACAACCGCTATTGATGCTAATTTTAGATTCTAAAAGAAGTCTACTCATGCAACTAGTGAAAAAATAGATAAAGCCATGCAGTAACAATATTGTAATTATTCTTACAAGCTGGTAGACTTTGAAATTTAGTTTCCTATGTGCGGCTTAAGATCCCATAAAAATGCAATGTGGTAAGTAGCTGCCAATAGAACACACACAACAAAACAAAAAAGGCTTTAATGCAAGGCACATGGATGCAAATAGTTTGGTTTATTTTCAAAACAAGTGCAGTATACACACACACACACACATACATATATGTGTATATGTATGTAATTTCAATACACACGTATGTATACACAAGTATGTATATACCTACATTATGTATATGCATATATGTATACATCTATGAGTACATGCATATACACATACATATACATATGTATATGTATATATGTGTATATGTGTGTGTATGTGTATGTATGTATATATCTGTGTATATATATGTGTATATATACATATACACACTGTGCTTGTATTGAAAATAATATATATAAATATGAATTTTTTTCTCAAATCACATAGACAGAAGTGAGTATGATGGACTCCTAGCACCCAGTCAGATCACTCCATGAGTGATGAAGAGAGCACTGCAGTCTAATATGTGAGCCAACACAGTGTGAATAAAAATGTTTCTTTAGTTAGGAGGAAAATTATATCCATGTTCCTGTGTTATTTTGTATAATATGTATCTTAAAACCATATAGAGCTAAAACTACAAAATAGCTATTTTATTATTGTACCTAGAGCTCTAAAATCTACATATTTCCATTAGCAATTTTATTAATCTTTTTTATTGAAAATAGAAGGCTGCTTGCCTGATATTTTTTGGGTGCTTCAAGATGGGGATTATCTTAAAATCCGTGTTCCCCTATTGAAATCCACCAAGCACTTGTGTGTCTAGTTCGATTTAGGGATGGGAGAGCTGGATACACATGTGTCTAGGTCAGAGTTTGAGAACAAACCCTGGGACATGGAAGCTGAATTTCACTCACAGTAGGTCTCCTGTGATGTGCTTGTGGTTTTATGGAGTTTGGATGAGTTGCCCTCTCTGGACAATCCTGTGCTCTGTCAACACATTCCCAGCCACTTCCTTGCTGTCTCAGTCGACTTCACTCCTATGTACTGCCTGCTGTGTAATAGGACATTATCAACACTCAGCAATTCAAGGCCTCTCTTTTTATTTAATTGCATTGTTTCTGTTTATGTTCTGGTTAAGAATTGCTACATAACAAACGACTCTAATACTTAACAACTTAACACAACTGTGATTTGACTCATAGTTTTTCAGATCAAGGGATCAGCTCAGTAGTTTTGTGTGGGATCTCAGGCAGTTAAAATGAGCTATCAGCTGGGGGTGCAGTCATCTGAAGGCTCATCTGAGCTGCAAGTCTAGGATGGTTCACTCACATGGCTGCAGCTGATGCCAGCCATCAACTTGCAGCCCAGCTGGGGCTGTTGACTGTGTACTTGCACATGGCTTCTTCTCATGTGTCAGCTGGCTTCCTCCAGGGAAGGTGTCCTAAGAGAACCAAACAGGCTGAAGGCATCACTTCTGCCATACTTTAATGGTTGAAACTGTCAAAAACCCACTCGAACTCAAGGGGAAGAGATATAGAATCTACATCTTAATGGAACGAATTTCAAGTAATCTGGGGCCATTTTTTGAACCACTCATCTCATCCCTGTCCCCACCCATCATCCTTTTTTCCCCATAGATACTACATTTGCTATTTGTGCTTAAAAATATTTACTCCTGAAAGATATATAGTGATCAGCTGGTGACACAGTTTTCATCTAAATAAAGAGTATTTGTGTTCTTACTCTTGTGTTCTTTTTTTTTTTTTTTTTTTAACATTTTCTACTTAACATTGTATTTTGGAAATTCATCATGTTCATATGGTTGTCTCTGGAACTCTTCAGGCTACTTATATGTACTTGAGCCCACATAAAATATTTATCATAAGGACCATTTCATGGGGGGAATTGTGTCACCCTAAGAGAAATGTTGAAGTTCTAAATCTTGATATAGGTGAAGTGCAACCTTATTTGGAAATAGGGTCTCTGCAGATGTAATTGGGTTAACATGAAGTCACACTGGAGTAGGATGGGCCCTTTGTCCAATATGACTGGTGTTCGTATAATGAGAGAAAACAGAGATAAACTCACAGGGATACCGTCATGTAAAGACTGAAGCAGTGATTAGAGGGATGCGTCCAGAAGGCAAGGATCACCAAGGTATGCAGGACACTGTCAGAATCTCAGAGAGAGGGGCCTGGAAGAGACTTTCCCTCAGAGTCTCCAGGAGAGAGCAACCCTGTGACACCTTGATTCTAGATTTCCAGGCTCCAGAATTGTGAGACAAGAATTTCTGTGGTGTTAAGCCAATCAGTTCATGGTAGTTTATTATGTAGCCCTAGGAATCTATTACAGCTATCATCACAAACTACTTCCTGAACCCTGGGTAAACAAGATACAGAGGTAAAACCAAAATTAATAACCTCACTCCAAAGGAAGGACCGCATGTTCACATTCCACCCATTCAATTGTCCCTTTGCCAGAATGAAAGAGGTAAAATCAGCCAAGGTTTCTCTTCTTCCCATTTGTAAACGTTGTTCTTACATTGAACATATGTATCCTCTCTTCCTAGCTATAAATGTACCATCTTTCTAAAGAAGTGTCTGTTCATTAGGTGCTCTTCCCTGGCATGACTTTTCCTGTTTCATGGTGGAGAAACAGAAGTCCACACTCCTGAGATTCTGGACATCAGATCCACATCTCCATCATTACCCTGACCAGTGTCTACCTTGCAAAATGATGACTTCTACGGGTGCCACATCCTCCCTTGGAGATTAGAACACTCTCAGGACAAAGGCTGCATCTTGGTCAAATTTGGAGTTCACTGCCTAACAGAGTACTTGACACAAAATGTTTTGGGAATATTTTCTTGTATTATATATACATTTTTATGTGCATATATATATATATATATATATATATATAGAGAGAGAGAGAGAGAGAAGGACAGTTGTCTTATATTCACATTCCATCCATTCATATATGTGTGTGTGTGTGTGTGTGTATGTGTGTGTATATATGAATTACCTCCATTCATAATTCATATATGTGCATGTGTGTAGGCATATATATATGCACACATATGAATGTCACAAGAATCATTTCTTTGTGACTTAAGTCATATTCCTTTGTGACAAAAGAATCATTCCTTTGTGACTTAAAGAAAAAGTGTAGACATATATATATATGTCTACACACATACACACATACAAACACACAGTTTTATTAGAAAAGAATTGGAGGGCAATTTTCACATTTTCCCTTACTAAAGTTAACCTTGTCTTCTTCTCAACTATGAATTGTTTCATGGAATGTAATTAACTACTCACACACCAAGATGCACATAGAAAACATACTTGCAGAATATGTGTGTGATTATTAAAGTAATCAAAGCGGATGGCTCAGAAGTAGCCCATAAACATGTTTTTTAAAATGAAATTACAAAAGAAAAATAGCATAACACCAGGAGTAAATCCTGAAAATAGCAACAGGACTGGACCCCGAGTCCTCAAAGCAATTTGCCTTACAATGGAGAACAACTATTTCATCTACAAAAGAGAATGCAAAAGTGGGACAAGCTATTGAAGATCGATTTTAATTTTACAAGAAAGACATTTTCCTGAGGCTTCTTTCTAAATGCATGTGTGCATATTTCTCTGATGGCCTTTTAACAAAGAGAGGCAGAGAACCACATGGGGTTTATTACCCTTTCTCCGAAGTAACTCACGATGCCAGTGTTAACATTTAACACATTTATGAACAATATAAACTACTTCTTTTAAGAAGATAGAATTAAGTTATGACTCTTTAATGAACATAATGCTTTTATTAATTAGAAACAGCTTTAAAAATGTGTCTTATTTATTAGCTTGCACTATTGAGCCAGGAAAATAATCTTCTGTTGGTCTCATTTTGGATAAACACATGTTACACGGGTTCATTTTTACGCACAAAATGGAATTCTGTCTTAGGGAAAGTCGGAGGTCAGGATCACCACTCCAGGTGACAGGTTCAGTTCTCATACCATACTTTTGGGTTCATGACATCCTCCCCCATGTACACATAAGGCACCTAAAACAGAGTAGGTCTAACCATGAATCCCTAGAAGTCTAAAGCAACCTGGGAATGTAGTTGCTTTTCATGAAATAAAAACAATATGTATTTTATTTAAAAAAGAAAACCATAGAAACAAAAAAGCATCTTCAGCATTTGTTCTAACCTTGAGGTCTCCATCAGGAGCCTGTGTTCCAGAATCCCTCCCATGTGAAGCCGAGCTCAGGTGCCACCCAGGCCGCTGCCTTCTTTTTGTTCTGATCCCTGAAATGAAGGCTGTGGGCTTCTGTCCCATCCTGGCCAGTTGTTCACAATTAACTATGGGGATCAGTTTCCCCCGTCTGGGTTTCAGGTTTTCTAATCGGAAACAAGGGTAGCAGACAAAAGAATCATTCCTTTGTGACTTAAAGAAAAAGTACACACACCAGTAGCCGGATGTGCCCAATTTTGTCCTATGGGCATGTGGCTCTATTTTATTTTACTCACATACTCCTCTAGATATTGTTGAGTCAATATTTTAAAATTGGGAGATTTGACAAAAAATATATGTATTCCTATCATTTTATAAAAAACAAAGCTCAGGCAACACCAGCCCTGCCATCCCACCTGAGCAAGCCAGATGCTCCCTTTCAACATGGTGTGTTCTGATATCCACATCAGGTTGCCACAATCCCCACCACTCCCTTTTGCCTCCCCAAAACTAGCTTCAGTGTTAGTTTCCATATGTTGCTGTGCCTGGACTCCTGATGTTTTTATAGACAAAAAAGAAAAAATAGTTTCTATATCTATGTAATTATAAAAATGAGAAGATAAAAATTGACCAAAAACTGGCTAATTTTAAAGAATCTGGCTCCTGTAGGTTCTTGAATTTTTCACTCATATGACAGTCAGGGCTTCTTATCTCTAAACTTAAAACGCCATGACACCACTTCCTAGAGTCTCTCTGTCTTTTTAAAAACTACTCTTTATGTTTCTCATCTAAATTTGTTCTCATTACTCAATTGCAATTAATTATGAATAAATGTTTATTGAGAGCAGGGGAGTGAAGAGAGGCAAAAGAAAACCTAAAACATACTTGATTTTCTTGTAAAATTTAGATTCTAGTTTGGAAGGCACATTAGAAATCTAGACAATACTATCATATTCCATTCTGTAACAATAATGGTAATAATAACAATAGTAAACCATTTATCATACATGCATTAATTTGTCAGATCTTGTATCAAGACACTTTCATATATTACCTCATTTAACTCTCACAGCAATCCTGGGAGGTGAACATTCTCATTTCTCTTTTATAGATATAAAAACTGAGGCTCAGAAACTTGTCTCAGGTTGTCTGGAGAGTGTGTAGCAGAACTAGGGAACTCAGATGGACATATTCCAAAGTCTGTGAACACGATGTCAGTGCTTCTCAGACCAGCATTGCTACGAGGCCACAAACGTATTCCAGGGTATCTTTATATTCTTCATTGGATAGTTCTATGTTCCTTTCAAGAATGTGTTTATTTTTCCTTCTTTGCTTGTCTGGATAAAAGTACAGAGATTTGATTTAATTGTATTCCTTATCTCATGGCACAAAAACATCAAGGGTTTGTGCGTGTCCCTGTTACGGTTGCTATTTCATCTTTCCCCTGATATGAATATCTTCTTAATCTCTTTCTGCTGTACAAGCACCACTCAGGTATATTTGTGACATGTGCTTGATCCTGGCACATCTTATTGCAAAATACTTTGTAATATTTTGTGTATTTTCTTAATTCACATAAATAGCGTTGGACAGTATATGTGATAATAGTGCTTAGAGATTTCTTATCGCATCGCTTTCATGTCCACATCAGAGTGTGTTTTTGATTTGATAAGTACAAAGCAAAGGAATTAAGAAAGATAGCATTTAAGTTTTACCACAGCTTTCTTTAAACTAGTCATCTTGAACTGGAGTAAAAATGCATATTCTCTGACACATACGTTTTGGAAGGTGGAAACATGATGACCTCAATAGAGGATTGTCAGACTTGGAAATAAAAGTGCGTACATGGAGTTAAATTGGAATTGCAGATAAGTAATGCATAGTTTTTAGCAAAAGTATGTTCCATACAATACTTGAGACATACTATACTGTAAAATTATTCACTATTTGTCTTTTACTCAAATACAACTGGGTTTTCCTATACTTCATCTGGTAACTCTAACTGCAATATATTCCATAAATGAAGCTATACTAACTGCGCGGAATGTCCTGTGTTGCAGGGAGTATCCTCTGTGAGACGGACTGGAAGGGTCGGAGTCTGCAGGAAAGTGCTTTCGCAGAGACAGAAGAATGGGGAAGACGTGCATGGCTTCACACTCGAAGCTTCATTCGTACTAAACTCATTTGGGGAACAAACTGAAGCAGGATTATCTGCTAGGCGGGCTTGTGAATTTGGTTGAGCACAAGGAAATCATTTGCAGCCTAGGGAAATGAATTAGGGCACAAAAGCTTATAGACACGATACCATTAACTTGGATAACAAAAAGGTAGATAATTTGATGGAGCCGAACACAAATGTCCTCCCTCAGCTCAATTGCCACGCTTCCCCCCTACCAGTTTATCATTTTTATTTTGATTGCCACAGTTTATGGAAAGTGGAAACAACATATATTTATAATGTGGAATTATCTGCATATATCATGTTTGCTATTCATCATATTATTCCCACTTTAGACAAAGTGGATTCTAACACCTATGTACGATTTTGTTAAGATAATCTGATATGTCTAAGTTTCTTCTCTTGCAAGATAAATATTTATTCTAAAGTTTGTCAGTTTTTGTATAAACATCATTCTTTTCTCTCTGAAAAGAAAGCTATCTTTTTTTTTTTTTTTAACAAGAATTGAGACGCTCTGCCTAGTTTTGTTTCAGGGTAATGGAACATATATGTCAATTCACAATGAATAACCGCAGTCAGGAGGCACAGGAGTGGGGACGCCATCTCTTTTGCTGGTTGTGTTATATTGTGTTCATATTAAAAATGAAGTGTTTAATAGAAAGAAAGAGATGAAGCATAGTAGTCTTTTAAGAGACGTGCTAATATAGGCTTCCGGTACCAACACAAGGAAGTGTATACTCACTTTCTCCTACTCTTCACCCATAAATACAACTAACAATCCTGGATATAACTCAACCAAGAGCGAAGGAACAAAGAAGGCAGACTGGCTGGAACCTCAAGACTTGACCAACAAAGTGGTGAAGTCTCTTGGTTTCACTTTTCCTTCCCACACATCTCCCAGGCTGGTACCAAAGAGGACTACAATGTGGAAACCCCATAGGCATCAGCAAAATACCCCAAGAAAAGCAGCTTTCTCTGGCTATAGAACTGCGGGGAGGGGGCAGCCAGCAGACAGCTGCTAGACATCTGGGGCATGTGCTGGCTAATCTGCCTGCGGAGCACCAGGGAGCGAATTCAGCCATCACTACACATCCAGAGCACCAGCGGGCTGACCCACCTGCAGTGGCAACCATGAAGCCCACACTGGTGCTGTATTCAATGGCGTCAGGAGACCAAGGACCTGCATCATCTGCCACCCCATTGAAGATGGCCCAGGAAAACACTTTCTGTAGCTGCAGGCAGCACCAGCTGGGTTGGGTGGGAGCCCAGCAGCACCAGAAGAATAAAGTAGAATAGAGAAGAACTAAAAGAAAACTAAACTGACAGTCAAACCACATACCAAAAGTACAAGCCAGACATATGCCAAACCTGAACAGGGCTAATGCCTGCTAACAAAAAAGACTTAAATAGGACTCAGCGTTTTTTAAAGAACAGTAACCATTTTCGGGATACAGTTGAAAATCAGTCAACATACGAAGAATTGGAGAATCTGCAGTTTGAAGAAAAAATAAGCAGAGATACAAATACTGAGATGAATCAGTTGTTAGAACTATTTGACCAAGATTTGAAAGCAGCAGTCCTAAAAAAATACTTTGTCTAGAAACTATGATTCTCTTGAGACAGATGAAAAAATTACAAAATCTCAGCAAAGAAGTAGAAGATATTTTAAAAGACCAAATGGGAATTACAGAACTGTAAAGTACAAAAAAAGTGCCTCATACCTATAATCCCAGCACTTTGGTAAGCCGAGGCAGGTGGATCACGAGGTCAAGAGTTCAAGACTGGCCAATATGATGAAACCCAGTCTCCACTAAAAATAAAATTTAAAAAAATAGCCAAAATTACCCAAGAGTGGTGACATGCGCCTGTAGTCCCAGCTACTAGGGAGATTGAGGCCGAAGAATAGCCTGAATCTGAGAGGAGATAGAGGTTTCAGTGAGCCGAGATGGCCTTACTACCCTCCAGCCTGGGCTACAGAGCGAGACGCTATCTCGAATAAATAAACAAAAGAAAGAAAAATATTTATCCTGTTAGAATAGGCTGCATCTTTTTAACAACTCATTAAAAAACAAAACAAAAAAAAAAGAAAAATCTAGCTGGATTGGCTCAATAGTCAAGCGGAGACAAAAGAGAAGAGATTCGGTGGAACAGAAGGAAGATGAGTGAAGTTTACTTGATTTGAATGAAGGAGAGAAACTTGATGGGAACAGAGTGTTGGAGATCTGTGGGTCAATAAAAAAAGACTTAGGTTTCATATCATTAGAGTCACAGAAAGAAAGAAAGAAAAAAAAAAAGTCTAGGACTGAACCAGTATTCAAAGAAATAACGTCTGGAAGCTTCCCAAATGTGGCAAAAAAGACATCAACTTACTGATTCAAAAAGCTGAGAATGTTTCAGATGAGATAAAATACCAATTGAAAGGAATGAATTTCTCATCTGAAATGACAGAAATGAGAAGAAAATGGGGCAACATTGTTCAAATACTGAAAGAAAAAAACATATAAAATCAAAATGTAATATCTGGTGTGAAATAAACCTTTAGAAATGAAGAGACAATAAAAGCATTTGCTGATAAAATATACCCAAGAGAGTATGTTACAAGATATACCCTGAAAAAATAGCCATAGGGTCCTCTCCAAACCAAGTAAAATGGTAACAGAAGAAAATGCTGACTCTCAGAAAGGAAAGAAAAAAGCATTATATATAAAAATAGAAGCACATTAAATAGACTATCCTTCACCTCCTGAGTGTCTTTAATTATACCTTAGAGTCGAAGCAAAACTTGTTTTCTATTGTGGTGATCGATATATTCAGAGGAGATATGTAAGAAAATTATATTCGAAAAGTGAGGAGAGCAAAGGAACAGAAATGAAAGTAAGGTTTCTGTGCTTCATTCAAAGGGATACCATGTCCATACCTGTATGCTGTGACACCGTGTGTGTGTGTGAGTGTGTCTGTATGGCTGTGTGTGTGTGGCTGTGTGTGTCCATATGGTAACGTGGTACCTCGAAAACAGAACCGACACAGCACACAGCGACAATGCATGTGACCACGGTTGAACTTACAAGGGTTACAAACATGGAGGAAACTTGACTTTCTGTTTTTATTTACACACGCGCACACACACACACACACTAACTAGAGCATCTACTAAGAAAACCATACAATGCAATATGCTCAATAAGGTCATAAAAAAAATTCTGGGGCCTGGCACAGTGGTTCACGTCTGTAATACCAGCACTTTCGAGGACCAAGGTGGGCTGATCATGAGGTCAGGAGTTCGAGATCAGCCTGGCCAATACGGTGAAACCCCATCTCTACTAAAAATACAAAAAAAATTAGCCAGATGTGGTGGCGAGAGCCTGTAATCCAAGCTAATCAGGAAGCTGAGGCAGGAGAATTGCTTGAGCCCAGGAGGCGGATTTTGCAGTGAGCCGACATCACGCCACTGCACTTCAGCCTGGCAACAGAGCAAGACTCCATCTTGAAAAAAAAATGTAATTCTAAAAATTGTTTATGTATCCCACATAAGGACAAGAAAAAAGACACAGAAGAACAAGAAGCAGAAAGAAAAACAGAAAAAATATAGCAGAATTAAGCCTTGACACATCAATAATTATTTTAAATGTAAATGGTATAAATATGAGAAGTAAAAAAGAAAGAAGGGAAGGGTGTATAATTTCTCACTTAATGACATTAATAGGCTCTTGGAAACTGCAACTTTAAGAAAAACACATATGACAGAACTGATTTTTTTTTCTCATCATTATAACTTGATCTTGTTGAAGGAAACGACATTGTTTGAGGACCTACCATATGTCTTTTCACTTAACGTTGCAGTTTCTAAGGACCTGTTAACATATTAATGGTTTCAAGCGAGGATGTATGGTATATACATATGTGTGTGTGCATGTATATATATATGCATATATGTGTGTGTATACAGGTATTGATTGACTTACGGCCTATGCAACTTACGACCATTCGATTTTATGACCACAATCGCTAGCCACGACTGCTCCACGTCTGGCAGCACAAATGTTGTCCAGCTGGGTGTACGACAGTGCGGACCAGCTTCCGGCAGCACTACCATCTCCGCGTGCACCATTTCAACTGTTATCCCAGACTCAGTACAGCTATTTGTGTTTTGTGTCTTGGATATTTTTCATCAAACCCCTCCCAATAAACTTCTCATACATTTCGAAGCAATGGCCCCAAACGTCGAACGATTTGCAAGGATGGAACGGATGGTGCACGATGTGTTTTGTCCATATTGTGAAATTTATGAAGAAAAAAAGAAACATACAATTCAGAGAAAGCTCACCATGTTTATGAAAAACCAACTCCGGTAACCCCAATTGCTGCCTCAGATGACAACATCAACGATCCACAGCCAAGTACCAGCAGCCAATAAAATGTTTCGTACATGTTTATATATTTTGATATGTTTTGCAATCGGGAAAATGTTTCCTATGGTATTTTTTACACCTGTATTTTGTATTTTTGTATGCATCTGTATTTTGTAATTTTGTATGTTTTGCAAATATTAAACCAGTTGTACTGGTAATGCAGTGTTTTACTTAAACCTGACGAATGTAAAAATAAGAAACAAAATGGTGTAGAGATGACACAAATGGCATAAAAGGAACAAAGAAAATTATGATATATAACAATAATGAAAGAAAATTATGATAAAATATGACTTAAAGATTTTTATAACATCATTTCACCATACTGTACATATAGCCTACTCAACTTACGACCAAATCGTGTTACGACTGGTCTGTGGGAACCAACCGTGCTCATAAGTCGAGCACTAGCTGCAAATACATGTGTGTGTATGTGTGTGTGTGCATATATATATATATATATATATATATATATATATATATATATGTATGACAGGAGAGTGCAGGCCAGAGGAGAGGGCCAGGGCCAGGAGCTATCTCTATAGCTATCTATATTAATATCTACAAAATATTTCATCCAGCTTTTCCTTCTGTTTATATTTATCCTACCACACAAATGTGTATGTATATCTACATCTGTCTCTCTCTCTAAATATATATATGTGAAATATAGGTATAATTTCACATGTATGGTATAATATATAAGTATATATATACATATATAAATATACATATAATATATAGGTATATATGAAATATAAGTATATATAATTATGAAATATATATAAAATAGAGATATAAAATATTTGCAAAATTGTATATATGTGTGTGTGTGTATGTATGTATCCATCCTGACTTATTTTAAACTAAAGCTTGGCCCAAAAGCATGTTGTATGCGATTCTTATTCTATTTTAGTCCAGGAAAAATTTAATTCAGTCAAGAAAACTGGAGCCTACTGGGTTCCCACACCATCAGAATGACCAGGCCAGTGTGTCAAGGACAAAGCTGGCCCCACCCTCGCTCCTGCCTCACTCCCTACTCCCCAAGCTGTGTCTGCTGCAATCCTGAGGGTGTCTTAGAAATAGACACCACAAAACACACAGCAGCAGCAGCACGTGTGAGCAGGACAAACTTTTCCAAGGGCTACTCACATGGGAAGAACTTGGCTATCTGCTTTTATTCATTCTTTTACACTTCTGTGAACACATTTCAAAGTGGTTTATTTTTTTTTTTCAGTCCCTGAATTTGTAGACCGTGTTTACCACAATATATTGAAAATAAAATCATTCTGTTTATGGAACACGGCAATCAGTGACTGAAAAGAAGAAACTTCTGATGGTTTTCATTGCAGTCAGATACAGTCTTGTGAAACTGTGTCATTCCAATCTACTCGTAATGAAAGATGATTTTACATGTCTTTGAAGTAAAAATACCTTTTATCTATGGAGTTTAATTGAAAGCCTACCAGTATAAAAAGTGTCAAACGTGGAGCTGGTAGATCCTACTAAACGGAACGCTAATGAAGATGAATCTGAGGTGTGTTATCAACTGCATGAAACAAGTCACTTTCATCAAGAGGAGAAGGGATAAAACACAAGAAATAGGCTTTGTGCTTTTCCACCCATGAGATCTACGTAGTCAGTTATCTCTTGCAGATAATTATTCATGCTTATGCACTTTTCTGTCTCTGCTTCTGTGAATGTCTCTAAACAAGGTCTTGTTACCAGTAAATGTCTCACGGAATGAATTGCTATAAGAGTTAGAAACATGAATCGCTTCTGAAGGTCCCTGGACATCCTATGTACTCACCGAGAACCTCACACAGTGTGACTTACAGTCCCCAACCAGGCGGGCTCTCCCTGAAACCAGCAGACAAATGAACCACTTCCTGTGTTTAACTCCCAGAGGAAACTGGAGCAGAGCCTTTGATCCCTTTTATACACCATGTGCTGAAGAGGCCTGGGCATTTCTGTCAAGTATCCATGGGCACCCATTTGTGCAGCACAAAATCATTTATAAAGGAGAAAGCACTTCAAACTCTACAAATACAAAGATGCTTCAGGACACAGCATTATTCAGTGTTCTGCTTTGCAATGCCTAATTTGTTTCAGACTTAGCTTCTTTATCTCAAATTCATGGAGCTTAATTGGGACCAAGAGATGTTTTGACTTAGGACACACGGGTCATTTTAGTTATTAAAAGTATTTATTTAAACTACCAAAACAATATATGTTTGCAACAAAGCACAGAATGAACAGGTTAAATAACAAATGGAAATCCCCTCTCCATATTGTATCTGCCTAACTGTCCTATAATCAAGATTTGTTGGGACTTTTGGAATGGTAGAAGGAAGAAATCGTCTCTCCAAAACAGGAAAGAAAAGACTGACAAAGCTATAAAAAACAACTCTTTCAGAAGCCTGAAAGCTCATAACCTTTTGTTAAATGAGAATGCTGATCATATGTCTTCAGTTTGGGGTTGAACAGCTTTTTAATAAAATAATTTTTTTACCAGAGTCAAAAAATAGCACCACCTGCTCATCATATAGTTGTTAAAAGTCTATTTCCACAATAGGAATCATTGTTTCTGCAAACTATCATTACTTCTTCGATGCTTGGGAAGGTGGGTCTGGATGATGTCAGTATAGAAACAACCTCAGGAAAGAAGAAACACATGCTATTTTCTTAACAGCTTTGTCAACTTTTTGATTTGTACTGAAAATAATAAAGCAGACACGATCCATTAAAAACAGTCTTTGTAGAGATTTAGGGATTGTGTTTGTTTTTTTCCTCTCTCTTGTTGCTTTTTTTTTTTTTTTAAACACTGCATAGAGTTGGCCAGATGCAATGTTCTTAAACACCCACCAGCATCGACTTCCTGCAGTGAACTCAGTGGAAGGAAGCATGTGGGAAGCCCCTGGGTAGAGAACAGTGCAAGTTGTGCAAAGATTATTTATAATGAATAAAAGTTCTAGTACTGACAGATGGTTTATCTGTGGCATTTGTACAGTATATGCTGAATGCACTTAAATGTAATAAGGGAGCTATAATATGCTAGTCAATTTCCAACTAGTTAAAATATCATGTGCAATTAATTCCATTGAAAGATTCTCTTTAGCTTTATAATTCTCAGTGCAATGCTTTGTGCAAAAGGCTCACCAGGGGATTTTTTCTTACTGTATTTCCCCAGGGAACATGCTTGAGCGTTTCCTCCCTACTGTTATTGGCTCTCTGTTCCTTCCCGACCCTTCTGAGTAATCAATAACTAATGAAATCAAAGGACATTAGTCATTGGTGTGGACAGTAAAGAAGGACCAAAAAAGAAATAACTACATAATGAGAATTACAGACGAAGGACTGAGTTTTCTCTCCATGTATAGAGAACAATGGGAGAAACCCATATATTTATTGCCTTTTAAGTATAGATCTGTCTGCGTCACCAGGAAATTACACAGAGGCCTGTAGGGAGTGGGCTGCTTGGTGGCTAACCAGTGAAGTCAGGTCATTTATATGGCGTTGAAGATACAGAATAAAGTCATTGAGGCCACAAGATACAAGTTAGTTATCACAAAGTTGAGAGTATAAACAACCTCCCATCACAAACACGATTTCCACCACAGGTGCAAGGCCATTTGGTCATGTAAATTTCCTTATTCAACTGCTATCTCAGCTTTTCAGTCTCTGTCTTCAGCTATAATTTATCTCCTAGCCTAGAGTCCATAGTCATTCACATGCTGAGACAGCCTAGGACTACAGCAAGGGAGCAGGGAAGGATAGGAAGGTCACTAGATTTTAAAGACTCATGTCCTTTTTGCAGACCAAATAGAAAAGTTGTCTTGTCTGCCCATAAAAGCAAATTCAAAACAAATGAATAAATGTACTAAAAATTCCACCTAGATACTCATCCCTGACCCAGAATGGGCTCTTCTTTTGTTAAAAGGGGGTTTTAAAAGTTAAAAAAATACACCTTCACCAAATAGATTATCTGCTTCGTGCAACCAGACAGACTGAAAGAGAATTACAATGAGAAAGGGTTTTTCACCATATGGTTTAATATCATTTAATATGGAGGCTGGTGCCACCTAAAATCACCTCTCATTGCAGCTGAGGCACATGCTATCTGCTTAGGGGCACCAGTAAGCTCTGATGGCTTCATTTTCCCATGTAAGAGAAGTGATTTATCCAAGATGTATGGAAGATGAGAACACATGACGCTAATCTCATGTTGATGGTGGTTCTACCATATTAATCATCTTTAAATACACCAAGACATTTAGGAATTTTAAATAGTAGTACCCAGAATAATAACTGCTTGGAGTATGCAGTGACATACGCATTTGAGTGCTAGCTATGGGCACAAGAACATGGAGAGATGTTGGTTTATAGAGCAAGTATGATACCTGCAGTTTTAGAGTTTTAAATTTTGTGGTCGATTACACAGAAAATAATAGCAACAGCAACAAAGCCTAATTTGAAGGCAAAGCAAAAGCATGCTATTTTCTTCAAATACAGTAAGATTCCATTTGTTACTGAGAACAGCTCTTGCCTTCATCGATTCGTAGATCTCATTCACTGAAAACACAGTGTCCCTCAATTTGACTCAACACCTTCATGATGAAACTGCATCATTTACATATTTTGAGTATGGTATCATTTAATTGAACAGGCAGATGATAGTAGTAACTTGATTGTTTAAAATACAGTAAAAATGCATTTAATTGGCCCCTTTTGACCTATAGAAAACCAATGTAATGAAAACATTTTTTTTTAACCATACTTTAAGTTCTGGTGATACATGTACAGAACGTGCCAGTTTGTCACATAGGTATACATAGGATTATAGATGTGAGCCATGGCACCCGACCTTGCCATTACTTTTAATGGCAAAAACTACAGTTACTCTTGCATTAACCTAGTAGGTTCCTTCTGTGTACTGTTCTCCTTGTCCTTGTCGGAGCTGCTGACACCTTGCCCTGCACCTGCTGATCTACCCCCAGCAGTCATAGATCCAGTTATGCACTCACGTGAAATTTCTGTTTGTTTTGGGAACGTCTTCATGACAGCACAACATTCAATGCTGGGATGGTTGAGCTGAAATGAGACAAACATGGTCCTGATCCTCAGGGGATGTCACTCTAGGGATGAGGAGATTGCAATAAGCAAACTAATGATATTTCAGATACTGAAGAGTATTATTAAAAAAATAATAACTCAGACAATACTTTATAAAGATTCTTGGGGAAGGTCTCCCTAAGGAGGGAAACCTGAATGAAGTTAGTCAGCCGTGGAAAGACCTAGAAGTTGAGACTCTAAGCAGGTAACCCAGGGCAGAGGCCCTGGGGTGGGCACCAGGTCCCACGTTCACTGATCAGATGGGCCTGCATGGCAGGTGCCAAGCATACATAATCTCATGCAATTGTTCCAACAACCCGGTGAGATGGATGCACTATTAACTCCATTTTGAGGACGAAGAAATGGAGGTATGGGGAGGTTAATAATTCCCTTGTGAAGGAAAGAGAAATTCAATTTAGATAGTGTGTTCTTCCTTCCAGAAGTGGGATGCTGTTACTCGGCTCTGCAGGTCAGCTTGGCATTCAGCTTCTTGCTGAGCTTCTGTGATTCTGGCGTCCCCACCTGACTGACTGACAGTCAGCTCAGCCCTTTCCCTGTCCACCTCAGTTCCTGTTGCTCCATGTCTGGCCACCCCCATGAAACTCACCAGTTCGGATCTCTGTTCAAATAACCTTGGATAGCAAAGGGCCTGCTGCTGGACAATGAAATGGTACTGAGGGCAGACGTCAATAAAAGATGCATCTCACGTTTGCGTGAGAAATTCCAAAGTGGTGCACGGGGGCTATTTCTGTTTTGTTTTGTTTTGTTTTCTGTTCTGTGTTCGTGGTGTTTTCCCCAGCTCTGTGCATGAAGACTGTAGTTAGCTTTTATAAAGACTAAATATGTCATAGTTATACAAACTTCTTTTTCCCTTAAAACATGGGAAGCCTTAATGTAAAAACAGCTGTTAAATCTTTATTACTCCTACTACTTGAAAAAGAAGCCTACATAATCTGCGGGGGTTGTGTATAAATTATCCCCACCCCTGCTTAGCTGTGAATTGTCTCAAGAAGAGAATATTGGATACTACCCACTAATCGCCCATTAACAAGCACACAGGGGTTGTGATGCAAAGAGCTTTTTAAGTGGATTAATTGAAAGCATCACTGAATGAGCTGGAAGGTTTCAGCTAATGACTTTGAAAAAACACTCTAAACAATTAATGGTGACTAATGAAACGAAATAGTAAAATAAATACCACTGCTGACATTTTGATAGGAAAAGTCACCAGGCAGAGGCCGTCCTTATTTCAGAAAGAAGAAGCAGCACCCAGGAGAAGTTTAAAGTCCAGACAATCTAGCGAAATGAACTACTTCTCACTCACTTTTAGTCCCAAAAGGCAGGCTTTCATGACCTGGATAAAAAGTGTGGGATACATGCCCAAGACCCCGATCACATCCGTTCCTAGCCTGCAACCTTTGTGCTGTTGTCTTGCACAGTTGACAAAGGCAACTTCAGCCTCCGAGCTTCCCATGTACATTTTCTGGAATTGTCTTCCAAGGACGGAAGCCTAAAAAACTGTGATGATTGGCCAGTCATGGTGGCTCACACCTGTAATCCCAGCACTTTGGGAGGCCGAGGCAGGTGGATCAGTTGTGGTCAGGAGTTTGAGACCAGCCTGGCCAACATGGTGAAATTCTGTCGCTACCAAAAATACAAAAATTAGCCGGGCATGGTGGCAGATGCCTATAGTCCCAGCTACTCAGGAGGCTGAGGCAGGAGAATTGCTTGAACCTGGGAGGCGGAGGTTGCAGTGAGCCGAGATCACGCCATTGCACTCCAGGCTGGGTGACAGAGTGAGACTCCATCTCTAAATAAATAAATAAAACTTAAAAAAAAAAAATTCCTGTGATGATCTAGTAGGGTCTCCTTAATCCTCTGGAGTCTCAGCTGGAGTTTCTCTTAATGTTTTAGATACTGTTTGCACTTATAAAAGATTTTAGTTTTGTTTTTATCTTTTTTTTCCACACAGGGTCTCACTCTGTCCCCCATGCTGAAGTGCAGTGGCAAGATCTTGGCTTACTGTGACCTCCACCTTCAGGGTTCAAGGGATTTTCCCATCTCAGCCTCCCATGTAGCTAAGACTCTAGGTGTGCACTGCCACCCTGCCTGACTAATTTTTGTATTTTTGGTAGTGACAGAATGTATGTTGCTCAGGCTGGTCTCCAACTCTTGAATTCAAGTGATTTGCCTGCCCCTAAGCCTCCCAAAGTGCTGAGATTACAGGCATGAGCCACCATGACTGGCCAATCATCACAGGTTTTTAGGCTTCCGTCCGTGGAAGACAATTCCAGAAAATGTACATGGGAAGCTCGGAGGCTGAAGTTGCCTTTGTCAACTGTGCAAGACAACAGGACAAATGTACATGAGCCACGATACCCAGCCCCAACCCACCCCCGTTTTTTAAACTTTAGGCTCACAGATACATGTGTAGGTTTATTCTGTAAGTGAACTTGTGCCATGGGGGTTTGTTGTATATGTTAGTTTTTTTTTATTTTGCTAATTTTTGTTCATCTTATTTCTAGCTGTGTTCAGTAGAGCTTTGGTTTTCTGAGAATTACAATTACGGAGGTCATTCATTGCTCTTTTATCTAGCATTTTTTTTAAGCATTAACAGTTATTCATATGCTCATTAGCTATCTCATCTACTTCCTGATCATTAAGTTTTTGAATATGCCTTCAAGTTGAAATTAATAAATCCAGAAGCATGTTCCAACTACCTCTATATCATCTCTGGGTTAGAACAAACACATATCTGGACAATGAGAATGATGGATGAGTTTGAAACACAAATTGAAGCTCATTTCCCAATGATACAAATAATGACAACACCAGCCCATCCTCCACCTCCGACATTTTCCCCAGGTCCTGAAGATGCCACCTACTTTCCAAGTAGACTGGTCAGCTCATAACAGAACAGGTATTTTTCAGTCATTGCAGTTGTAAGGGCACTGATGTCGGGAAGATTAATAAAATCCATAGATTAAAAAGCCACTGCCTTTTTTTTTTTTGGTCATCAACCACTGAAAGTTACTCACAATCATCAGTATGTCATCTTTCCGGTCTTGTTTACTCCTTAAAAGTTGACAGCTTTTAAAGCTCAGAAATGTGACAGAGCAGACAAAAGGAGTAGAACGTTTAAAAGAATGTCTTCTGATGAGAAAGCAGAGTTTGAGTCCACTTTTAAAAACGGAAATTTAGATTACCTTGAATAAGCAGCTTCAGCAGCATTTACATCTCAGCAGCTCATCTTAGCACAGTTTTCCTAGTACCAAGATCAGCTGCTGATATGTAAATATCGCCTACTTTTTTGATCACGATAATTACCACTACCCTGGGAAACACCTTCCTCTATTTATTCTTTTTTTTTTTTTTTTCAGGAAGAAAGAGAGAAAGAAAGAAAGAGAAAGAATAAAAAAAGAAAAGAAAAAGAATGAAGGAGAGGAAGAAAGAGGAAGAGAAAGAGGGAGAGAGAACAGGGGTGTTGTTTTATTGCCCGGGCTAGAATGCAGTCTAAAAATGGGTATGCCTGTAATTGTGTTTAATAATAGAGACATAAAAAAAAAAAAACAAAAAAAAAAAACTTCCTCTATTTAAAGATGGACAACTTGAGTCCTAAAGTCAATATACAGCAGAGGGGACTGACGTCCTCCGCACTTGCCCTGCAGACTGTGCTCATTCCGCTGCACCTCCTGAGCTGTCTAGGGGAGAGGAGGTGCATGCGGCCATTTCCATTCTCTCCCTTCCATTTCTCTAGTGGATAATTCCTGCTGCCCATTTAACACTGATATGGGAGGGCCGGGAAGGGAACAGCATTCTCCCTTTAAATGATACAGAAGGGAGGAAGGGAAGTGCTGGGTAGAGGAGGGCGTTGTCCCTGGCTAGGCCTCTAGCCCCAGGGACCTAGGTGAGGATAGGCACTCCTGCTTTCTCACCCAAATGTTGCATTTTCCAAGACCACCCTGGCCTGCCATGTCTACAACCTGGACCTGTAAAAACCCAAGACCCAGTGGGGCGTGGTGGCTCACACCTATAATCTAGCACTTTGGGAGGCCGAGGTGGGTGGATCACAGATCAAGAGTTCAAGACCGGCTGGCCAAGACGGTGAAACCTCTTCTCTACTAAAACTACAAAGATTAGCCGGGCATGGTGACCGGTGCCTGTAATCCCAACTACTCGGGAGGCTGAGGCAGGAGAATCGCTTGAACCTGGGAGGCAGAGGTTGCAGTGAGTCAAGATCATGCCACTGCACCCCAGCCTGGGCAACAAAGAGCAAAACTCTGTCTCAGAAAAAAAAACATAAACAAAAACAAAAACCCAAGGCCCTAGCAAGGTAGAGACAGAAGCTGCTAGAGGGCGAGAGGAAGAAGACCCAAGCGGCTGGTCATGGGGAGCATGCCAGCAGAAGAACATACCTACAGAAGCCTGTGTACCGGCAGGACTTCAACTGGTGAGACAAGGTGGAGTTTGGCCTGGGCAGTCAGAGGAGGAGAGCACAGGTACCAGGGGGCCCAACTCCAGGGGAAAACCATCTCCCTTCTGGCTCCCCCAACAGCAGAGAGTCACCTCCACTCAATATAACTTTGTACTCATCCTCCAAGTCCACACGTGATGCGATTCTTCCAGTACACCAAGGCAAGAACCCGGGATACAGAAAGCCCTCTGTCCTTAGGACAAGGGAGAGAGTCTAACTGACCTGGTTAACACCAGCCACATATACACTGTAAACTAAGAAAGCATGCTGGAACACACAATCACTGGGGATTCAGCTGCAAACATTCACCCCTAGGCACTGTCATGGGGTCGGAGCCCCACAACCTGCCCTCTGTATGCCCCCCCAGAGTCTGAGCAGTGGGGCACCGACGAAGCGAGCCACACCCCATCGCATGGCCTGTGAGGGGGACAAAGGAGCACTTCTGGTTTCAACATCACCGCTGTGGCTGCATGTGGCTGCCATAAGAAGACCCCGTCCCTTGGCAAAGCTGAAGCAGGACTCTTCTCCCTGTAGTTTCCTCCATGTGAAACCTTATGATCCTCATCTGTGTTTTGCCTGAGGCAGCTCCTTCAGGTAGCCAGTTCTGTGTTGGACTTGCCTCAGGGGTTAGATGGCAATTCAGGTGGTTCCTGCCACCCAGAAGCAAATTTTACCTAATTGCTTCAAGGCCCTTCATTCTTAGGGACAAGTTGACATCAACATTCAAATATAATGAACATTGTTTGGCAACTTTCCTAGGCCACTAGGAAGGGAAAAAATATATGGCGTTACAAATCATTGCCTTTTCCTAGCCAAATGCCACCAGTGGTTGGCACCTGGCTAGG
Source organism: Cebus imitator (assembly GCF_001604975.1). Classification (NCBI taxonomy): domain Eukaryota; kingdom Metazoa; phylum Chordata; class Mammalia; order Primates; family Cebidae; genus Cebus; species Cebus imitator. The sequence continues at coordinate 2,271,548 of NW_016107545.1, read as the reverse complement.
AAAAGGCAATGATTTGTATTTAGAAAAATCTAAAGGGATCTGCTTGTTATTTATACTTGTTTATTCCCCTCTAGATATTTCAGAAGATGTGTAAGATGTCCCTGAACCAGTGGTACTACATCTCCCTCACCTCTACTTAGCTCTTACTATTTAAAGTATTCCTCCTTCATATCATCTCAGAACACACATAGTGACAGGATGACAGTGACAGCTCCCTTTGGTCATGAGAGCCAAATGCAAAGCAGTGAAGTTAAAGGATGCCTGGAACTTGAGGCATCTAACCAGGCCATGGAGATACAGGATGGGACATTCGGGAACATTCTCCAACCAGGTGTTTCAGGAGAAATAACACTGTTTTCGAGGACATACACACAGACATGGAAACAGATGATAAACAGCATTTGCAACACAAGGCTCTTTTGGGACCCAGTTGCAATGGTAAAATAAGCATGATGTTTATTTAACCGATGCTGTGGGCAAACCGGATGCCCCGCCTCTGCTATCCGTCTGATTCTCCGTCTCTTCTGTGTCTAAACACAGGGCTCCAGCCGTCCTTACACAGTGGGGATGTCAGCACCTCAGCCTCCCTTTGCTTTTGCGCCTGGGAGGAAGGAAGCTGCCTGCTCTCGTTCCTACCCCTGCCTCTCCCTCCATCTCTGGGTTCCTGTACCTCCCATCATAGTGCTGATAGGCATCACCATAATCTCATTTAATCACCTAAAGGAGCTACTTAAGTAATGCAGGTGTCACAGATTTACTCTAAGGATAAAAGGGTAAAGAAAGGGACTAAAACAAGAAAGTTTTTACTCTTCTTGAAAGCAGGGTATAACTGTGTCTCCTTTATTAGAGGACTGGGTAAGGAAGAGAGAGGGGCCGGGGAGGCAACTCAAAGACAGAAAGTTAAGGCTGCACACTGCAAAGAGAGATCTCTCTTCCTCCCCACCCTCTCCTTTCATCCCTCCCCTCCCCCTCTTCCTCTCTTTGCTCTTCCAACTATCATCACCATTCCTAGGAGCTGCAACTTCAAATCCACCATTTCTCCTTTATGTCTTTCAAGAAATAACTGTTTTGCTAAACCAGTTTTCCCCATACCCAAAGCTTGATGCGTTTTTCAACAAAGCATATTCAAGTGATTGCCTAAATAAGAGAGTTCTGAAAGACTAAGGTGAATGGAAATATCCCCAGAACAGATGCAAGTAGGACCAAAATGATGCTTTACGATCACAAAACAAACACAGAAATAAAATGTTGACCCATTCCTATGGGAACTACCGCTTCTAGGTGTCATCAGAAAGCTGGCTATATTAAGTAGGCTACCCGTTTCCCTTTTCTTTTTATACCATTTTTAAAAAACATGAAGTATTCCTAAATTGGAGTCAGTTTGGCAAAGTCTTCTACTGTCTCATGAGTTATAGGTACGGTATGCCATGAATATTTTAGACCGTGTAAGACATTTTCTACTTTAGGAGATCATGATAAGTGTGAATTATGGTCCTAATATTCTGTGAGTAACAGTTGTTCTTTTTGGGTATTTCTATTTATCTATAAAATGGGTACATGTCACATTTGCAAGTGGTATTTATAAATCACCATGTTCTGGTTTACACAAACACTCCCGTGCTGCAGTAGACCCGATTAATTCATCGTTTTTTTTCACTTCTCCGCTGATGCGACCCCTGGAAAATTGCCCAGATTCTCTTTTAATGGAACCCAAGATCAGTGCTACAAAGGAGGAAAAGGGAAGGCGTGTTATGTAACACACGAGTCTTACCTGGTCTCCTAGTTTCAGTCCTGAACATTTTTCGAAGTCACATTGGGGACATAAACAATGGACAGGGCAGGCAAGTGAAACCCATCTTCCCGCCAAGCTTTACAGACTAAAGTAATTTCAAGCTCCATTAAATCAGGATTCATCTTTGCTTGGTGACAGACATATTATTCTGCCTAAATACATTTGTTTCGAGGAGATGATATGCTTTGAAAATTGTATGCTCAAAGGCTGGACAGGACATTTTATTGTGAGAGTTTTAAAACTGATAACAAATATGCCCATGGCTAAGAATAATGTAAATCCTAATGTGTTAACTTTAAGCAAAGCCGTGACAGCATTTAATTATCTAGTGATGGTAAGGCAAAACGTTTCCAGGTCGGACATACCGCTTGACTTGACATTCAGAAATTTAATGTTGCCTTTCTGTAGATTGACACCATTTGACAAGGCCAGGGCTCATGTCACCCAGCCTGCTCCTACCTGCCCTGACCTCCTCCATTAATGCCCCTATTACTGATCTAAAATGGACATATTTAAATGTTTCAAGAAGAAAAGCTCCCGAAGCTTTCAGGAAACATACCCCAAGGTCAGGGAGGTTCCCATTAAGAGCAATCTGATCACTCTTTCATCCTTTTCCTTTTAATTCCAAAAAATTACTTCAATTTTAGTATCCTTCTTTAAGCCTATAGTTGCTTCTTGGCTATGTTAGACATCTCAATATTTTTATCAAAGCAAAGAAACAAAGGCAGAGGGTCCTAAGATTTCTCTGCACAAAGCCATGTACTCTCTTATGACTCACAAGTAAGACATGTTTTTAAATAACAACAAATACTATTGATTACGCATCTTCTATGTCCTAGGTTCTTGGCTCTATACTAAGCACTTTAGAGATTTTGTCTCATTTACTTCTCAACTTTGTATTGAATTATATGGCTAATGTTGATGGAAAATGCATTATGTGCCAGGCACGCTTCTAAGAAATACATGATTTGGCTGGGTGCGATGGTTTGTGCCTGTAATCCCAGCACTTTGGGAGGCTGAGGTGGGTACATCACTTGAGGTTAGGAGTTTGAAACCACTCTGGCCAATACAGCAAAACCCTGTCTCTACTAATAATACAAAAATGAGTCTGGTATGGTGATTTGGGCAGGTATTTCCACACTCTAAAAGAAGAGGCAGGAGAGGAGAGCTGAAAGAATTCCCCCCTGAATCTGCATGTGATGGGAAATGGGAACACTCTAATTAATAGTTCCTTCACAGAGTGATTGTCCATAACGTTATCCAAGAAAGCTCAAGCCTCACCACACTAATCTGTGGGGTCATTCTCTTTCTGAACACCCAGCCCAATCACTTGCCATAATTTCAATGATGTTAAGCAGTACTCACCGCAGTGTAGTATGTGCAGAATTCCTATTAACATCATTGATTTCATTAAAGCATGACTGAGTAATTGACATGTATGTGAATTTACTAATTGGTCTGCAACCAGAGGCCAGAACTAGATTGGAAGAGAAACTGCTTCTGGAGAACACTTCACATAGATTCATGTGTCTATCTCAAAGACCCAGTGGCTGGAGAATGTCAAAGATCCTGGGGTTTAATGATCTTAGAGGTTTGCTGGTTTACAAATCTCACTTTAATCCTTTGGAAAGACTCTAAATCAAGGTAAAATATAATTACAAAAAGTATGGAGTACTTGGCAGTTATGTTCTCAGTTCTAGAATTTTTATTTTTTCTCTAAAAATCATATTTTGTCAAATATATTAATCATGTTTCTTAAATCAATATTTACAAAATAAAAATTGTTGTAACCCATGAGTCTGCTTCTATTGATTGTTTTTTAAGCCCAGTATATCAGAATTGCCTTGGTGATCTTCTATCCTTTAATAAAATTCTGAACATTTATATTAAAAAATTGAGACCCTGGCTGTCACATTTTTCCAGAGAGATTTTGTATTGGCTTTGGCCTGCAGTTAGATTGGGTGCAGTCAACCTTCATCCAACCAGGGATTGAGTTGATTTGAGGACTTACATCCAAAAGTTGAGGGAATTTGAGCTTGAACCTAATATTCATTTTTATCTTGATTATTTCAGGCTTACTGTTAACCCTAGGCCATAGCCATTCAGTGCTCTCAGTAGAGAGCCCAGGTTATTTGTATAAAGGCCCAACTTCTGGATAGGCCTCAACACTAATGTTTGACCATGTTATAAGCACAGCCTAAGCTCAGCTTCTCAGCCTTATAGAGGCAGCTTTCTGGTTGTGTTCTTAGCACCTTAGCCTGGTGAGTTTAAGAGATGGCAAATGTCTTACAGACAAACAGAGGCTTAGTTTTGACTTATGCCCTGTATTCTCATCATCTCTGGAATCACTGTCTGTCAAGAGTTGGTTGCCTTGGAAGGTCTGAACCCCGGTTCCTGTCTCTCAATCCTCTGAGGCTTCCAGAAGCTCTGCTAAGCTGACACGTTAGGCTGAGCTTCTGCTCGGCCTCGGGGTCCTTCCCTCTTGCAATCACAGTGAGGAAAATGCTTCAAGGAGAAGAGTTTGGGCTTCATATCAATGAGTTTTTCTTTTTTAAAAGATCTTGTCTAAATCTTAGCTACCTTGGTATCTTCTGACACCTTGAAACATTATTATTATTGCTATTATCATTATTGAGATGGAGTCTCGCTCTGTCACCAGTCTGGAGTGCAGTGGCATGATCTTGGCTCACTGAAACCTCTGCCTCCTGGGTTCATACGATTCTCCTGTCTCAGCCTCCCGAGTAGCTGGGACCACAGGCACGCCTACGACCATGCCCCGCTAATTTTTGTATTTTTAGTAGAGACTGGGTTTCACCAAGTTGGCCAGGCTGGTCTCGATCTTTTGACCTTGTGATCCTCCCACCTCAGCCTCCCAAAGTGCTAGGATTACAGACGTGAGCCACCATGCTTGGACAAAACGTTATGATTTTTTAATTTAGCTTCTGTAATTGTTCCCAGCAGCAGATTTGGTTCTCTGAAAGCAAACCCAACACAATGAAAAGAAAAATGTTCTCTCCCTGCAAAGAGAGAAAATGTTTTCTCTCTTTCAATCCCTAGCTCATTGACGCTTTTATTTTTATTTACTTGTTTTTCACACTTCTCTGGCTTAGTTAGACTAATGCATATGTCTTCAAGCCTCTCAAAGGTTAATTCTGAACAGAGAGTCTCAGAATCAGTATTGGAAGCACATCTGAAAAACAAAAAAAAAAAAACTTTCTCAATCATCTCATTCCAAATACAGTCATAGCATTTGGAACTACATGTTTATTTCAGCTCCTTCAATGAGTCTATAAGAGGCTCATTTTCACTTTGATTTTAGGGCAATAAAACACATCAAGTAACTTTTCCATCTTCAACAGAAGGTTTTTCATTAACGTCTGTAAGAAACATTTCATTGGCACCTAAAGTGGTCCTTAAACCAGGGACTGTTGAAAGGCGGGAAAATGCTACAGTGATTAACATTAGCATTTTTTTTTCTCAACTGAAACACTCCTGGAATTGAAGAAAATGCCATTTTAGATTTTAAGGGTTTGTTTCTGATAAAGTAGTTCAGGAACAACAACTCAAAACCTGCCCTCCCGCATGTCACAGTAGAGACACCTTCTTCAAGTAGCTGTGCCCATGGCTTCATAAAAGGAGGCAAAATGCTGATTCCCCATTCTGTTAGGTTTATTTTTTCAAAATCCAGAATCTAGAGTCAAATGAAGTCAAGTAGGGGCATCAATTTTGTTTTCCATCCAGAGATACTGTTTGCAGACTACAGTTGTGAATGCATTTATGTCCAGCTGGAAAACTTGATGTTGAAGGGCTAGATTTGATACAGTGAGTTGGATTTTAAGGCAGATAACCATGTTCTCTGCATCCCGTTTCCCCTATTTATTCATTATTATTATTATTACTATTACTATTTTTGATGCAAGGTCTTGTCTTGCTCTGTCACCCAGGCTTTAGCGCAGTGGTGCAATCATGGCTCACTGTAGCCTGGACCTTCCAGTCTGGTTTTTCTCCCATCTCAACTTCCTGAGTAGCTGGGACTATAGGTATGCACCACAATGCCCAGCTAATTTTGTATTCTTTTGTAGAGACAGGATCTTGCATATTGCCCAGGCTGGTCTCAAACTCCTGAGCTCAAGCGATTCACCCGTCTTGGCCTCCCAAAATTTAAGGATTAAAGGCATGAGCCGCCACACCTGGACTGGTTTCTGCTATCTTAATTGGCTTTTTAACTGATGATAACTGATTGTACTTCTGCCCCTGTATCGTTTTTTCAAGTGGAGAAAATAAAATGTTTTAAAATAATAAAAACTGGAATTGAAATATAAAATATATAATGAATATCTATTGCAGTTCTGGATACTTAAAAAGCTTTTATTATATAAATTAAACTGGAATTGACAATTAGTTCAGGTTTCAGTCATCACTAAAATTATACCTGAGCATTAGTTCTTTTTTGGAGTAGATTTAATGCTTTGGAGCTGCCTGATGAGAGAGATGATTGCTTCATTCTCTCAATTCAGCACTTTGAAGCATTATTAACTCCCCCGAAAATGACCCAGTCCTTCATTTTTACTGGTAGAAAGATCCATTTCAATTTTTTAAAACCCTTTATCAAAATTATAAAGACAAGTTAAAAAAAGACATCATGGATTCAAATTACAAAACAATATTAGAAGCAGGCAGAAAAACAATCTCAAGATTGTTTTGAAGAAACATTTACCAAAATGATATATGACACAACATTCTCATTATCAGGTTTTCAAACTATTTCATTTTTTATGAACTTCCAAAAGCACTGTTCCATCCCAGAGCTATCTGTGTTTTGTAATATCCCTGTTTATGAAACTGATCACTAGATGGTGTCTCTGGGGCAGCACTCTTTCACTGTGTCCTCTTTGAAATTGGGTGCAAAGGGAAAAGCATGGGTTCTCTTCCTGGAAGGATTCTCAGCCTCTGCTTTGCAACTGATGCAGGATTGCTGATAAGCCAGTGCCTCCTCCAAAGTGATGGATGGCACTTTCCATCCTGCAATTCCCAGTTTGCAGGTGTCACCTGGCACCAGCCCATCCACTATTAGTCATATTTATCTTATCCTTTAACTTGGAACCTCTGCATTTCTACTGAATGTGCCTGTGTTTCCATGGCAACCACATCAGAAAATCAGGGCAGGAGCAAGGGATTCGGGGTCCATTTGTTTATGATGATTTTACCTAACTCACTGAAACGCGGAAACACAAGTTTGTTTGCAAAAAATCAATAGCTTTTTTTTTTCCTTTAAAAAAATTGCCCAAAAACGTTTCCTGTTGGTCACAGGAAAAGAAGTCTGTTAAGTATCTGCTCAGCCAGTCCCATGACTCATTGTTGTAAGTCTGAGGTAGTGTGTAAGCGATGAACAGGAAAAGTCAGTATTTTAATACAGCTAATATACAAGCATGCTGTGATTGATGGAAAATATTTAAATATAATAAAAATGTATACGTAGTATTATTCACAAATAACACAACCACAAAATGTTTTCACAGAAAGAACTTTCCTGAGCATCCTAACTAAAAGGGCAACTCTTCCCCGACTAGTTACTAGTAAGTTGTACGTATTTTTTTTTCTGTTTTCTGTTCGTTCAGAGCATGATTATTGCCAAAAAAGTTATTACATCATTGTTTATGTATTTGCTTCTTCAAACATCTTTCCCTAATTGAACATAAGCCTCAGAAGAACAGAGATCTTGCCCCTTGGGGTCAGAGATATATTGCAATGTCACTGTATCAGTCACAGACTGGGACCTCAAAATGCCTATATTAAATGAATGAATAGATGGAGAAATAGCAATTAACTGCTAAGCGAGTCTCTTCTCTCATACCCTGTGCTTATAGTAGACATTTCCAATCACTGGCGGCATTTTGCTTTTCCCACTTGGTCAGCCCAGAATTTGGGAACTCTTCTTCACCCACTGCTCTAAAGCTACTGGCAGGGTATTGGAACTGCTGCCCTATAAGAAAATACCTGTTCTTTTGATCTAAGGCCTAACTTTGAAAACTGCAGATCCTTGACATCAATAGATCACATGTTAATAAGACTGTCAAAGTAATTTCTATTTCCTGTCATTGCTTTCAAAAGCAAACTTACCTTCTGTCTCCATGAGATTAGGAAAGAAACAGTGCAAAGGCACATGGGGTGATAACAGACCCACTATCAGTTTTTGAATCTGGTCCCAACTTGGTAGATTCTTTTTGCTTAAGTTTACTCTAAAATTGGGATGATAGAACTTTATACAGCTGAGTTGTGAGAACTTAATGTTAATAAATGTAAAACACTTGGAAGTCTGTCACATGACAATTTTATATGTTTATTATTATTAATTTTATATGTTTATTATTATTATTTTGAGAGGAAGTTTTGCTCTTTCGCCCAGACTGGAATAAAGTGGTGTGATCTCAGCTCACTGCAACCAGGTTCAAGTGATTCTCCTGCCTCAGCCATCAAAGTAGCTGGGATTATCGGCCCCTGTCACCACGCCCTACTAACTTTTATATTTTTAGTAGAGACGGGTTTCACTATGTTGGCCAGGCTTGTCTTGAACTCCTGAACTCTGGTAATGTGCCTGCCTCAGCCTCCCAAAGTGCTAAAATTACACGTGTGAGCCACCACGCCCAGCCTATTATTATTATTGATGTTGTGGGTGTTGCTATTTTTATTGTGTTTTAACGTTCAAGAACGTTCTTCATCCATCTGATACATAGAATTTCTCTGTTGTTAATATGAACATCAAGTGTTACAGTTACAAATTCTAAAGAAGTTGATTTCAAATGTTTTGACCACAACTCACATAGAGAAATACATTTTATACCTTGACCAATATACATGTGCACATAGCCATGTGTACACACACATATATTAAAGCAAAATTTCTCAGATATACATTTACCCTTACTAGCTGCAACACTGTCAAATGTTTTCCATTCCTTTCTTTTCTGTTTGGGTCTGTTATGTTTTACTCTGACATAGCATATTCTATTTGATTTACAAAATAAATGTTGGTTCCAACCCATTAACTTTATTTCACGCCATTGGTGTGCTGTGACCTATGGTTTGAAAGATGCTATCTTGAAAGCAGAACTGGACCTTTAGAGAGGCAATGCTGATTAGATATTTACCTGATCCTCCTTCCCTACATTCTAAAGGCTTCATCAAATTTTCTATATTCAATTTTTATTATTCCCCACTGATTTCAGATTATTATGTTCTATTTCTATAAACTTATTGGCTACTTTAAAAATTCTAACAGATTTTCAGGTTTATCCCAGAAAATTTCATTCATAAAATGCATATTTTATTTTTAAAATTCATTTTCTGGTTTCAATATATATTCTTATCGATAAATTTTAATATTCAAAGTGTCTTTGAAAATCGCTCTTATAGAAAGAAAACCCTCAATTCTGGGACTTAGGTGATGTTTTCTGGAAAAAATGGATGGAACAAATGGTCATTAAATTTTCCATAAGGGAAGTGTATTAGACAAGACAAATACAATTTATTTCAAATATTTTTAAGATTACTTAGGCCAAAATAATAGTTGTGGTTATTGTTTCTTATTTGAGAAATACATCAAAAGACATAAAAATATGCAAGATATATTAATATGTAGAAAATAATTCACAAAATTAAAATGATTCCAATTTAAATACTAGATCTGCATATATAATTGAGTGATTTTGGACAAATCTTTGAAGCTTTCACCATCTCAGAATCATGATATGCAAAAAAAGATGTGATTTCTACCAAATAAAGTTATTATAACAATTAATATAATTTTATTGGCTATATTGTAGAGAAACATAATGTTCTTGGGACAAAGAAGACATTCATATAAAATCTCCGTGAGTCATCTGATTAGTTTTTTAATACTAAAGGGTCAAAAATATTTTATTTCCACAAAAAGTGTTTATCTAGGACTTCAAGTTTTGAACCATTCTAAGTAGCTTACAAGATGAAATTGCTAAACAAAGCATCTGCCCTCTGAAAATTTTAGGCTTTTAATATCAATTTGGTCATTTTATACAATAAAAAATAGATCAAATTTTCACTTGAAATTTTTATATAACTTATCACATTACTATTATTTAATAATAGTAATAATAACAATTAGATTGTTTCAGGAATATATTAGCTTTTACTATGAGTTATTCTCTGTCAAATACAATTTACAATATGAGGAAAGCTTGTATCCATAAAGAGACCTATTCATTTAATATTGAAAGAAATTTATATTAATGCACCATAACTTGGGCTCCAAGAATAACATTTTATTGAGGCTGTCCTTTATATCTACATATTTTTGGTACTAAGGAGAAGAACCACACTATAATTCTACCTTCATGAAGGAGAACTCCGTTAGGAAACAACATTCAACAGAAGGAATTTCACTTTACAACCAGATTTTGTATAACTCATTACCTTTTATTGAAAATGCCTAAGGAATCCTTATATTTAAATGCAAAGAGAAAAAAAAGTTAAGGCAGAATTGATAAAATCTTAATGAGGCATTCACAAAAGAAAGACATTTTCCTGGAGCAATTTAAAAGCAATTATTTTCTGAGCGGCAGAGCTCTAAGAACATGAATTTCCAGTGGTGAAAATTCCATGACTAGTCATAAAGGTCAGGGGATTGTGTTGCTGCTAAAGGTCACAAACAAAAAGTTATTTTAAAATAGTCATAGAAAAACCTTCGCTGTGTTGAACTCTGACAAGTACTTCTGCTCTACTTTGACTCTAGTGTTTTCTTCCAAGTGAGAAGAGGCCTTGGTTTAAATTCAGGAAGACTCCCTAGTATTGGGGCTAAGATCAAATGCTCAGTGGAAAAGGCGACAGCTGTGGGCATTGCAACGGAAATGCACCATGGAAGTATGTTAGCAGAATAGTGTACCCCATATCGCTCCAAGTTTTGTTGTCGTTGTTATTATTGTTGTTGTTTGTTTGCTTTGAGGCAGACTCTCACTCCATGTCCCAGGCTGGAGTGCAGTGGTGCGATCTCGGCTCACTGCAACCTTCACCTCCTGGGTTCAAGCAATTCTCCTGCCTCGGCCTCCTGAGTAGCTGGGATTACAGGCATGTGCCACCACACTCAGCTAATTTTTTGTAGTTTTAGTAGAGATGGGGTTTCACCATGTTAGCCAGGATGATCTTGATCTCTTCACCTCGTGATCCGTATACCTTGGCCTCCCAAAGTGCTGGGATTACAGGTGTGAGCCGCTGTGCTGGGCTCATCTGTCCAAGTTTTAATACCCAGAAGATACTGATATATTGTGTTACATGTCAAGGGGGAAATGAAGGGAGATGGAATTAAGTCGGCTAATCAGCTGATACTAAAACAGGAAGATTATCCTGAATTATCTGGGTGAAATTAGCGTAATCACTATGGTCAAATAACTCTTTGAAAGAAAATTAAAATAACATGGACAGGCGAGGGTGCGGAGTCAGATCAGAGAGCAGAAATGTGAGAAGGATTTGAGTGCCTGTGGCTGGCTTTGAAGGTGGACGAGACCACAAGCCACGAAATGCAGGCAACTTGTGGAAGCTGAAATTCACAAAAAAATCGTTCTCCCTTGAATCCTCCATGAGTTACACAGGCCTTCTGACACTTTGATTTTTGAGCAAAGAAACTCACGCGTGGCTTCTAGCCTAACGAACTGTAAGATAATCAATTTGTATTGTTTACAATCACAAAGATTGTGGTCATTTCTTACAGCAGCACCAGAAAACCAATTTAGGAGTTTCACTGAAAAATCTATGGTGATTAATTATAACATTTGAAGTAAACATCCTTTTGAGCCTTTATTTGACAGTGTAAATGCTCAAAAGTATGTTCGTTCTTCCTTTCTTTCCTCCTTTCCTTCCCTTCTCTCCTTCTCTCTGTCTCTGTCTTTTAAAATATGTGTTTCCCCAGCATGGGAAGTAAATACAGCACACTGAGTTTTGATGAACCTGTGTCCTTCGTGGCTGTCCTGCCACTTGGAGTGCTGTTATTGATCATTATATTTCAAAGCTAGTATAGCTATAGATGCGTGTTTTATTTCCTGTGACCAACTCACCACTCATATAGTGTCAATTGTTCAGACGTTGGCTGGTTTCTCTTCCCTAATAAGGGTACTTATGGGACTAATTCTTCTCTGGGCAACAATTTGGATGCCCTATGGTCTAGGGAGACACAAACATTTCTACTGGGGCTCTTTGCATTTTGCTCAGTGATCTCAAGTATATGCTTTTGCACACACTAAATGCAAAGTATTCCTTCAAAGTGTTTGCATTCAGTCTGAATAAACTAATTGCTGAAAAAATGGTGTTAAGTATTTTTAAATAACATTTAGGTTCTTGTGGAAGCTATTTTAGACAAGAATACCAGAACATACATAGTATCTCAACTCAGAAGTCTACTCGATCTTTGAAAATGGTGCCATATGTAATTACAAATTCTCAGTAGGTCACTTAGCTGCAAAGCAAGGAATATAATTTACTTTAAAAGTTATTTTTTGGCTTTGGCAAAATATTGGACACTTAGAGTCCAATTTTCACTGGCAGGGATGAGTGATGTTTCTCTTCACCAATTTCATAGAGGATGGAAAAGAAAAATAACATGTATTGATCTCCCTTCCTTCCTGCCTATTCATGTTTTCAAGAGATGTGTGAAAAACGGTGCTTGAATTTTTGTTTTTGACAATTCAGTGCTTCTGATCAAGTAAAAAACTCTGAGCAAAAGTGGAAGCTGTCATTAAGTCCCAGTCACACACAACATTAATGAATTAATTTTGGAAATTGTGAATAAGGATATATTTAGTGAGATTTAGTGTATCATCTAATAAAATGGTGTTCATTTAGAAATGTGTTACACATGTAATAGAAATTGAAAAGATCATCCACCTAGAAATTACTGTTTTATTCACTACTTAGCCAATAAAAGTTTCTCTTTGTTTTCCTATTCCATTGTAAGAAAAAAATATTTAAAAAATTATCATACAAAAAGATATAAAAGTAATATAACCGGCAAATATGTATCCAAAACTTAGCTCAAGGAAAATATAATAAAAAGTACCAAGACTGTTAAAGGCCCTTTTTATACTTCCAAGTTTCATTTTGGTTTTTTCCTTTCACAAAAGTTGTTCTGAATTTGGTATTTGTTTCCTGGTATTTCATTAAGCTTTTAATCAATAAGATAAATCAAACCTCAGTAAAGAATCACCGTGGGAAAAACGCTTCACGTGTCCAGTGATATTGAAGTAGCCTGTTCCCTGTCACCTCTCCCTCTGTTCTAATAGAGCTGTACTGAGAACTTGTCACCGCTCCAGCCCCCTGGCTTATCCCACCTGAGGAGCACAAACTGACCCCTTACTCAGCCAGTCACTTTGAGAAGGGGTTTCTCTTTTACAGCTGTGTCCACCAGGGGATGCTGGAGAAGATACAGGATAATACATTTTTTTTTTTTTTTTTTAGGGAAAATGTAGCTCTAAAATCACTAAAGAAATCATAAATGATGAAATGTTAACATCATGATGTCTACAGAGTAACACTCAGTTTAGTCATTCAAGATTTAATTTTAGTCACAATTTTTGGAAAAACTTTACTTCCGTCTACAGTACATAACCCAAGGCTGTCAGCAAGTCTTCTTTCAATGTGTGTGAGGAGGTCTTCCATCCCTCCCTCTGTTCTTTCCTTCTTTCCTTCCTTTGTTCCTCCCTCTATCCCTCCCTTCCTTCCTTCTTTCCTTCCTTCCCTCCCTCCTTCCTTTCCTCTCTCTTCCTTTCCTTCCTTCTTTCTGTTTCTTTTTTACTTCTCCTTCCTTCCTTCCTTCCTTCCTTCCATCCTTCCTTCCTTCCTTCCTCCCTCCCTCCTTCCCTCCCTCCCTCCCTCTGTCTTTCTCTTTCTTTCTCTCTCTCTTTCTTTCTTTCTTTTTTCTTTCTTTCTTTCTTTCCCTGGCTCTCTCCTTCCCTCCTTCCTTCCTTCCTTCCTCCCTCCCTCCCTCCCTCCCTCCCTTCCTTCCTTCCTTCCTTTCTCCCTTCTCTCTCTCTCTCGGTCTCTCCCTCCCCTTCTTTCTTCCTTCCTTCACTCTCTCTCACTCTTTTCTTTCTCTTTCTCTTTTTTCTTTCTTCCTTTACTCTTTCTTTCTTTCCTCCTTTCTTTCTTTCTTCATTTCTCTGCTTCTCTTTCTTTATTCTTTTTTCTTTCTCTTTCCTTCCTTTCTTCCTTTATTTCATCCTCTCAGTCTGTCTCTTTCTCTCTCTCTCACTCTTTCTTCCTGTCTTTCTTTGCAACAGAATCTGAGCCCAGACATCAAGCAGAAAAGAGCTATTTAACAGCCTCGAGGGAGTGCATAGATATGCGTAGAGAGCCAGAAATGATCCACAGCAATCAATGCCACAGCAATGAATTTGTTTAAATTGATTTTTTTTTCCATTTCATAAATAACTTTGTTCAAGCCTTTGATGTTCAAGTTTCGGGAGAAGGAATTCCAGTGAGCCATTTGGATCACATGATTTTCCCCTGGCTTTTACCATCTGTGTAGGGAGAGTGTCATCTCCAAAAGAGCATGCAGTCCTTGTTACTGAAAGAAAAGAGAATAGGCAGTGGGTGATGAAACACAGCTGCACTTTTTAGAAGTTGATAAATGAACAGATACTAAGATGGTAAGTCAATATCAGTATTTTTTTTTTTTTTTTTGAGACAGAGTTTCACTCTTTTTGCCCAGGCTGGAATGCAATGACGCAATCTCGGCTCACCACAACCTCCACCTCCCAGATTCAAGCAATTCTCCTTCCTCAGTTTACCGAGTAGCTGGGATTACAGGCATTCCCCACCATGCCTGGCTAATTTTGTATTTTTAGTAGAGATGGGGTTTCTCCATGCTGGTCAGTCTGGTCTTGAACTCCTGACCTCAGATGATCTGCCTGCCTCGGCCTCCCAAAGTACTGGGATTACAGGTGTGAGCCACCACACCCGGCCAACATCAATATTTTTTAAGTCTACCATATGCGAAGAATTAAACTAAATAATGATTTTAATAATAACTGACAGTCAAGTGTTTACTACACTCCAGGTCCTGTTGTTAAGTGCCTACCATGTACGAACTCATTTAATTTTCACAACTATTCTCCTTCGTAAATAGCTGCTTTTATTCCCATTTTAAAGTTGAGGAAACTGAGACAGAGACAGGGAAAGCAAGGCAGAGATGGTTCACATGGTGAATGAGCAGCCAGAACTCACATCCTAGGAATACGGTATCAATGTCCATTTACTCAGTCATTATCGTGCAGAAAAGTGTTTTGACACACAGAGAATGGTCAAGAGCTCAAACGTAAACATCACCCCGAGAGCCTATTAAAAATTGATCGCCGCCATAGGGAATATTGTCAGAGCTCACAGGCTTACTCTGTCCTGATGATGGGGAGTTACTGTTGTTGCTCCCATGAAAACCACGTCTAGCTATAGTGTGGGTTTGTGACATCTGCATGACAAAGGGAAGCTTGTGTCTTTAATGCAAGAACAACACCAGAGTTCCACACAGCAAAGCTCACCACCCAGAATTCTTGTTAGGGAACCGGACTGATCAGCACAAACAGGTTCTTCCATGTCATTTCCAGTGACGATACTAAGGTTTTCATGGTGTGAACTATTAGTTAGCAATAAAGAATTACAAGCTGAAAGATTGATCTTTACCCTCAGAGATGCATGATTTACTCAGCTAACAATGCTCTCAGCCTATTAGTCCTCTGGCACTGGAGTATACTCTGGCACTGGGGCATTTCCTAGGGAAGGAAAGTCTATTTTGCTTTCATAATTAGCTGATTTGGAGCCCAGGAAAATGGGAGAAATAAGAAAATAATGAAGAGAATTTCTGCAGGTAGGCAAGCCCCCAAATTGGGACTTAGCCCAGGAGGTTTACTGGCTTCACTCAGAAAGAGTTCAAGGGTGAGCCGGTGGTGGGAGACAGCATTTATTGAAGCAGCAGATCACAGCAACAGAGGTCCCGCTCTTTCCAGAGCAGGGCTCCCCTATAGGCAGTGCACCCTATCAGAATATCAGCTCAGACTGCTCCACAGTCATATTTATACCCATTTTAATGAAATGCCAATTAAGGGACACATTATGCAGAAACTAATAGAAAATGGGTTGTAACTTCTGGGTGGTTGGGTCATTGCCATAGAAAGGGGTGGTAACTTCAGGGTGTTGCCATGGCAACAGTAAACTGACATGGGCACACTGGTGGGCATGTTCTATGGAAAGGTGCCATGGCCTGAACCTGTTTGAGCTAGTTCTCAATTTGGTCCAGTGTCCAAGCCCCGCCTCCCGAGTCCAGTTCTGCCTCCAACCTCATATGACCACAGTTGCTTCCCGGCTATCTTTAGGGTTAACAGGGAGCACATGGGAAGTCACTACCTCATCCCTGTAAACCATACTCACCTGGAAAACTGAGCGCGTCAGGGCACACAATGTGTTTGTGTTCTGCAAAAATATAGGTGATGGCACTTGAAACAAAATAAAAGGTACTTGAACACTACTGGGAAGACAGAATGGAAAAAAATTCATTTCCCAATTCTGCTTTATCTTAATACATGTGTTAGGTTTCCTAATAAGTTAGACAAACTTCCTTAAATGTTTTTTTATTATGTATGCACTTTTTTTGAGAAACTATCAGCAATTCAGGAAATATCCAGAAAAAACAATTCAAACATATTTATCAACTACCAAATTCATAGAGTATTTTTTATTCGATTTTTTAGATAAAAAATTTATTCTTTTTAAATCGTCTATGCTGTTAAAACAGAAAAGCAGATGTATACAGAAAAGAGACATTTCTCTTGGATCAGTGATTCTCAAGCTTTGCTATACATTAGAAACACCTTGTGGAGAGGTTAAGAATTCCGGTTCCCAGACCAAACCCCATAACAATTGTCAGAATCTCAGGAGTGGGAACAGGCAGCAGTGGTTTTTTTTTTCTATTTCTTAAAAGCTTCCGAGGTGATTCCAGTGTGCAATCAATTTGAGAATCAGAGTCCTGGACGTTATGCTGTGGAGAAGTGCTTCTCAAACTTTTGAGTATAGTATGAGAATCACCCTGAAAGCTACCAAAAAAAAATTTGCATACCTCCCCTCTTTGAAGCAGGTTGTGGCTCAGGGTCCCACAGTGTCACCAAGCCCCCAGATGATTCGATACGTACCAAGTTTGAGGCCCATCATCATAAGTGATCAAAACAGGTGCAGCCTGGGCGTGGTGGCTCACGCCTATAATCCCAGCACTTTGGGAGACCGAGGCAGGTGGATCACGAGGTCAAGAGATCGAGACCATACTGGTTAACATGGTGAAACCCCATCTCTACTAAAAAAAAAAATCGAAAAATTAGCTGGCCATGGTGGCCCATGCCTGTAGTCCCAGCTACTCGGGAGGCTGAGGTAGGAGAATTGCTTGAACCCAGAAGGCGGAGGTTGTGGTGAGCCAAGATCATGCCATTGCACTCCAGCCTCAGTAACAAGAGAGAAACTCCATCTCAAAAAAAAAAAGAAAAGAAAAGAAAGAAAGAAAGAAGAGGTTTTACAGATAAAGAAAAATTAAGGAACAGAGAAGTTTAATGACTTCCTCTGTTTTAAAATTCTAAAATAAAAAAAAAAACAGAGGTGCACCTCACACTTGGATTCACATCAGAATCATCTGTGGAGGTTTTAAAATAGAGTCATTCCCCATCCTAGAGGATTATAATTTAATTGGGCTGGATAGAGCCCAGGAATATTTAACTATCATCTTTTTTATTGAAACAAGATATGTTTTTCAGACAGTGTTGGAAATAGATGCTCATGCTCGGTGCTGCAAAGAAAAATCAGCACTGAGACAAAGGGTCTTTCAGCAATGTAATTTTTACTTCCTGGACTGCCGGAAGGGTACTCTCACTAGCCATTGTGCCACGAGAGTACAAAGAACAAAGGAAAACACACAGATTTATCCCTTACACATTTGGGCTTGTCCTTACTGCTGTGTCTGATCTCTGCTGGCGGGAGCCAGACCTCACAATCTAAACTAAAACCTGATTGGCTAACAACTTAAAACTTTTCTAAACAGGTAAAAGCAATGGAGAGCTGGGACACGCCTGTGAGCACGCCCAGCACAGATATCTTGGTTCAAGTACAAGGACACAGAATGTACTACGTGCCTGTAAGCATGGCATATCTAAGGGCTACACAGGATAGGGCTTAACAAAGTTATTAACATACTTATTCTTTAACAAGAAAGGAAACTTTAAAAAGGAAATTTTCTTCTTCCCACAGACAGGTACATAAATCAGAATATATGTGTACTATGATACATTTATACATGCAAACCCAACCATATATCCACCACCAAGATCAGGAAGCATCATGTGAACGAATCAAGTCTCCCAGTGAGTATCTCCAAAAAAGTAGCCACTGTTTTGAGTTCTAACACCAAGTGACTTGGCTTGCCATTACCTTTATGAAAACAGTAATACAGTGTGCACTCATTGCTACCAGGCCTCTTTGATTCCAGATTAATTCTTCAAAATTTTTCCAATTATAGTAGGTGACAGTAGTTCAACAATTCTCATGAGAGAACCACATCTCATATTATGACCCCTGTCATTACTGGACATTGCGTTGGTTCTTGTTTGGGGCTCTAGGGAATTTTGCAAATGAATGGTGTTTTACATATAGTCAAAATATTCAGTGTGGATGGCTTTGTACGTGTCTTTTGTACGCGGCTTTGTGCATGTAGTCAAAACATTCACTATGAATGGTTTTGTGCTTCTCTTTTGATTCACGTGTGTAAGCATTTTTGTAAAGCGGAGTCAAAATTCCACTTAAGAGGTGACTTTCTGAGTCATGATGCGTGCTCATTTTTGGCCACAGTGGATGCTGACAAAGCGCCTTCCAGAACACACCAGTTGCTCTATGTTGCCACCGACACTTGGCATTCGTAATCTTTTCGTTTTAGCAACTCTGGTGGGAATGCAGTTCGGCACCGCCCCCTCACTGTGCTTTTATTAAACATGATTGACATTTTGGATACAGTCCGTCCTGCAATCAACAAACAGTGGCAGAGTTATCTCTTCCTTTCCAATCTTTCTGTTAGTTCTTATAGCTCTGGGAAAATACTGAGAAAAGTGCTGATATCAGGCATCCTTCTCTCATTCCTCATAACAGAACAATTTCAGTATTTCTTCAGCTGAGTAAGATTTTGTTTTATATGTTTTGAACAAGTTTTTTATACATTTAAGAAAATTTCTTTCTGTTCCTAGGTAGCTCTGAGTAACCGATCATAGTGGGCTAAATTTTTTATTAAATATTTTTCTTTTTCAGTGAAAGAATCAGGTTCTATTTATTGGCTTAATTCTGTTACTGTAGTGGTTATATTGACAGGCTTTTTAAACATAAACTCACCTACTGTTCATATAATAAAGCCAACTTATTTATGAACTGATTTATTGATGATATTATTGGATTAGATTGAATAATATGCAATTTTGTATTTTTGCATCAATATTCATAAGATAAATTGGCCTGTAACTGTTTTTTCTTTTTGAGACTGAGTCTTGCTCTGTCCCCCAGGCTAGAGTACAATGGCATGATCTTGGCTTACTGCAACCTCCCTCTCCCAGGCTCAAGCAATTCTCATGCCTCATCCTCCCGAGTAGCTGGGATTACAGGCATGTGCCACCATGCCCGGCTAATTTTTTTATTTGTATTTTTAGTAGAGACAGGGTTTCCCCATGTTGGCCAGGCTGGTCTCAGACTCCTAAGGTGATCCGCCCACCTCAGCCTCCCAAAGTGCAGGGATTACAGATGTGAGCCACTGAGCCCAGCCCTGTAGCTCTCTTTTTTTATGTTTTTGCCAAGCTTTGGCAACAAGGTTATGCTGGACACATAGAGAAACTGTGTGGGATTTTCCTCTTTTACTGTGGAAAAGTTAATGTGACATTGATGTATTTTTTTCCTACCATCTGGAAGCTTTCTAAGCCCAGGTATATTTGTGGAAGAGTGTCGTAAGACATTCTTGTTTTTTAATATAATGTTTCTTTTACTTTCTTCTGTTTTTCTTTCCATATTTTTATTCTGATTAGCCTAGCTGCAAAGTTCTTTGTATTTATTTTTCTTGCCTTTAGTAGAATTTATTAAAACTGAAACTAAATTTATTGATTTAGTTTCTTGAAACTCTCAGAATCTCCTCTTATAATCTTTTTTATTCTCTTTTCTAATTTTGTCACCGATAACACATATTTTTCAGGCCATTTCTCCATTCCAAAAATGTTTTTATATGTTTTAATGCCAATTTAAACTACGTTTTAATGCCAACTTAAACTACGTTTTAATGTCTGATTTATCTCTCCTTATACTTCCCTCTGACCATTTTCGTGTGGCCTGTATTCTTTTTTTTTTTTTTTTTTTTTTTTT
>NW_016107545.1:2212014-2251218 GCF_001604975.1 Cebus imitator | reverse complement strand
CGCCACCATGCCCAGCTAATTTTTGTATTTTTAGTAGAGACGGGGTTTCACCATGTTGACCAGGATGGTCTCAAGCTCTTGACCTCGTGATCCACCCGCCTCGGCCTCCCAAAGTGCTGGGATTACAGGCTTGAGCCACCGCGCCCGGCCAGGCCTGTATTCTTAATCATTAATCTCATCTTGGCTTTGCCAAATTTGCTGTTAAACCCATATATTTGTTTATTAATTCAAATCTTGTATAGTTTGGTAATAAAATTTCATTTGAGTAATTGTATAGAGTGTTCTTTTCTGTTAAAATTTTTCATCTTATCTATTTTACTGAATATTTTTATGAGTTTTTTAATAATATTTTATTTTTTGTGTGTTTGGTAATTTCCTTTGATAAACCTGGTAATTTTTAAAACAAATCTGGGATAAAACATTTTGTAAAAAGGCTTTGCATGAGTTCAGCTTCTGGGAAGCAATTAGTGTGTATGTATGCAGGATGCATTTGTTTTTATTTCTTTCTTTTTTTTTTTTGGTTAAAACAAGTTTTTTTTTTAATTTTCAATTTTTTTATTAAATAATTTTACATATTCAAAGGGTGCATATTTTGATATGTACAATGTATAGTGATCAGATTAGGGTAATTAGCATGTCCATCATCTCAAACATTTATTATTACTATTATTATTTTATTATACTTTAAGTTCTGGGGTACATGTGGAGATTGTGCAGGTTTGTTGCATAGGTATATATGTGCCATGGTGATGGTTTGCTGCATCCATTGCCCCGTTATCTACATTAGGTATTTCTCCTGATGCTATCCCTCACCAATCCCCCTACCCCCTGCTATTCCTCCCCTAGTCCCCCATCCCCGGGGCCCCAGTGTGTGATGTTTCCCTCCCTGTGTCCGTGTGTTCTCATTGTTCAACACCCACTTATAAGTGATTTTCTATTAATTAAGAAGACTTGAGGCTTGTGTTCAGTTTCTGGAAGTCTTGTGGGATAATTTTTTCTTGCTTATAAGACGCAATCTTTTGTATAAAGCTTGAGTCGTTTACTAGGGGCTATGCTTCTTGTTGAGTTCTGAACCCAACTTTTTTTCCTTCTACACTTAGTGATTGCGGAGGCTCTGTTGACTCCGCAGCCTCCTAACTGCTGCTTCCTACTTGATTCTTTTGCCTCTTGGTCTTTGTTTATTGCAAATAAGTAAATATCTCTAGAGCCAAAGGAGTGTAGAGACTGACAGGTTCACTTTTCCATACCTCCTTCCTAACTGGTAGGTTGGCCACCCTTACCTGTATATTCAGCCTTCTCTGAACTATGAGATCAGTAAACGCTCTGCTTGGCATTGCTGCGTTTTAGGATCACTTTCCATTTAGCATCTCAGGTTTTTACTCTTCACTGCTGATGAGTCAGCAAATATCTCAAGGACGAGGCAGAATCAAATGCTGGGCTCATCTTAAAGTGCTTCCTTTGTCTCCCAGGGACAAAGTTTCTCAAGTCCTGATGAAACAGATAGCTTTGCAATGCTTTAAACAAACATTATTTCCTTTGGTATTTTATCAGTTAATTAATGTAGTTGTTCTCAATGGTAGGGTGGATCTACTCTAAACTGACCCATCATAGCAAAAATTATGTATTCTGAGAACCATGGTTTTCTAAATCTCCACAAATAAAAATTCCCCTATTTGAATGCATCTCAGCATTATTTTGTCTTCTTTATGTTCACTTATGGAGCTGGAAAACCTCCCATGAGTTTAATTAAAATTAATCTGAACTTATTTGGCCATAAGGGACAGCTCACAGATGAGAGGAAGAACAGAGAGTACAAAGGACACCAAAAGCATTTTTTATTCTATTTTGGAAAATAAAACTTACTTGTATGATCTGAATTATTGCACACTAAGTTCAAAGTCCTACACCATTCCATAGAAACAAACTATGCCACATCCACACCATTGAATATTATTCAGCAATAAGAACGAGTTTTCAGGCCACAAAAAAGGTATAGCGGAAACTTAGATGCATGTTGCTAAGTAAAATGAGTCAATCTGAAACGCTGTATGCTGTATGATTCCAACTCTATGGCATTCTTCAAAAGGGAAAACTGAAGGAGAAATGACTATTGGTTCCCAGGGTTGGGGCCGGGGAGGCATAAACAGGTGGAACACAGGGAATTTTTAGGGCAGTGTAACCATTCTGTATCATGCTATAGTGCTAGATACATGACATTACGTAGTTCTCAAAACCTGCAGAACAGACAACGCAAACAGGAAACCCTACTGTAAGGACAGACTTTAGTTAACAATAATGTATGATCACTGACTCACCTATTGTTAACAAATGTACCACTTCAGTGCAAGATGTTAATAATAGAAGGACCTGGGAGGGGTTAGGGAGTCTACAGAAACTTTACTTTCTTCTCAACTTTCTATAAACCTTAACTGCTCTTAAAATAGTATATTTGCAAAGGAAAAAAACCTCCCCAAAGCATAAAGTACTGTACTCAGAGTATTGCACTATGCAATTAGTCATAACAATATAATTAAATCTTTTCAAGCTTGGCATTTTATAAAAAAATCCTCTGGATTTATCTGTTATGCCACTCGAAGTTTTGTTTTGTTTCCTTTTTTTTTTTTTTTTTTTAAATAAAAGCAGCATTAGCTAGGAAAACAATAAAATACATCCTGGTATTTTAGGTAAGAGAGCACATTTGCATGCATTAAACACTCCTGGGATGTCAAATCAAGATATATCAGGAAACCACTTGAGATGGTGGAAGAGGTGGAATAAAATGGTTTTCATAGGCATCCTTGATTGTCTGCAGCTTTATTGGAACCTAGTTTTGATTGCTGGGATTACCTTGAGCAATCAGTTGCATCTTTTTGATGTTAATACCTTGCCTCCATTAGTTCATTCCTACAGTGGTTATCTGCCATTTTTCACATGGCAAGAAGCATGCTTAAAGTGATTGTTCTAGAATGTATTTCCAGGGACAAATAATTTATTGAAGCAGAGAGCTGACCTAAACACCAGCAGGAAAACCTGTGGCTAGTTGCAAGTTCAGAAGTCGTAATGTCTGTCAGTGAGGGAAACAGCATCCTCTGTTGGGAAAGTTCAGTCTTTTGTAGCACACACAGTGGTCCCTAACTCTGGCTAAGCATTGGCATCATCCGTGCAGAAATTTTTGCAATTATCAACTTCTGGGAGATTCTGATACAGTAGGTATAAATCTGTGTGCTGCACACGCTTCCCAAGTAACTCAAATCATGAAGGTTTGGGAGCCACTGCATGGTTACATATGAGCTCTCAATAAGCCCTCTCACGTTTTTGATCCAACCTTGATGGCATGTGGTAGCTCTAATATAAGCCATCATATATACTGAGAGATTTCTCACCAACACCATATTTCTGTCTGATAAAAGGGAGGTATTTTACATTAGAGTTCTTACAAAGTCCTTTGTGTTACTGAGCTCTCGGGGACTTGCTTTGAGTGACAATGACACAAATATATTGTTTGAAGAAGACACATTAAACCTGCAATGACCTAAATCAATGCATTTTGAGATGCTTAGGCATCACATAACATAATTGGCTAAAGAACAGGAGGAGAAGGATGAGAGAAAGATGGAAAAGAAGAAAGTGGAGGAAAGAAGGAGAGGAATAAAGGAGGAAGTGAGAATCCTGGGTCACAGTTTGGAGAATACATGAAAACAGATTCCTTCTAGTAGAAGGCAGGGCAAAACTTCCAGACAAAAATCTAAGTAATAGTCATTATTAAAGAACAGATCCCTTTTATCGCAAGTTTGGATTCTAAATAAAACAGCAGCTTTCTACCACTATGTGGTTATTCACCCTTCTCAATCTAGATAAAGGCAGATGTCTATACTCCCTCAGCAGAAGGCAACCTATGAATTATTTTACAGGCCTCCCTCCTCTATGGGATACAATGTAACGGACCTATCCACACTCACTTCTGGTCAAAAGGTAATTCCTGCAAGTCTCGCCAACTTGGTGAGACGTGCCTTTTCTGGATGGCCACTGACATTCAGTCACACAACCTCCTCCACTTCCTTAACACTCACCTTTCATGGGCATATTCAATTATTTTTAAAGCAACTTTTGTCACAAATTACGAGACTCAGGCTGGTATGAAATTGATGTGGGGGTGCCCAGAAGACAAAGATGGAAATGCTGAGAAAACAACCTAATCAATAGACGTAATGGGTTTAAAGAACTTTTAGTTATTTAAGTCACTGAATGTTTATTAAGGACATATTACATGACAGGCACTATTCTGGGCACTGTGGATATAGTAAGACCAAGACAGATAAATTCTATTTTCCTAGCAGTTCAGTTCCTAAAACAAGCAGCATAACCTTGGGTTTATCTCCTTTACACTCTAAAGTGGGATGATCAAAGTAACAGTCATGATTCGGTAAGTGTACTGATGAGTTATCATCAATCCCTGCCACAAACTTCCCACCTAACACACACACACACAACTTGAAGATTTAAAAATAATCTTTATAGAAGATTATAGACATTTTAGGAATCCTTAATTGTCAGAAGTCTATTCCTCATATTTACTGAAAGTCTACCACCTATATTCTTCCATATTATTTTCACTGTACATTAGATTTATAACAAACATTTTCAAAATCCTGGAGAATCATTGGCAGTGTGTTTGTTTCTTCAATGAATGCTTAATTAATACTCCATTGACTGGACTGGGCCTGGTGCCAGATGCTGGACAACCCAATAGCTTCATTTTAGACTCTCGGTGGGAGAGAACTTATCACAGCAACTCCTGACTCAGGGGAAACTGCCACCCTAGGTCCACGGACGTCTTCCCTGCAGCTCTATATGACACCATACAGGTACAAGCCCGCACCAAAACACACAGATGCTGTCCAGATTGCCCTTAGACTTTCTTCTGTGAAAGAATAACTCACACCTGCAAAATTTAAAGGCACCATGTAAGGGTTGCAATATTTTAAACAGATGTGAGGTGTTTCTCATTCATTACAATTAGTCAATCCCGGGAGGGGAGGGCTGTTGGGACAAGAGCCACAGTCAATGAAAACACAAAGCTAAGCCTGCTCTATTGTCTTTATACCTGGCTGTGTGTTTACATTTTGTTTGCATCCTTACATGTGCCAGAGTCAGGGGATTCCATCATTATCCTCTTTAGGGACGATGGAAGGAAGGTTCAGGGAGATTGTTTATTCAGGGCAATGCCTGTGTCTCAGGCTTCCTTGTAAGATGCTTCCTGTAGACAAGATCTTACAGACACCTCGTGCCTGGGAACTTCTCGATAACTAGTTCTTATTTACAGAAATAAATGTGCATAAGAAATTACTTTAATTAAGGTCAGGAGCAAGGAGTAAGAAAATGTCATTTTTTTGTGTGAAATCTTGTCCATGTTTAGATTTAAACTACTTCGCTTAAGAAAACATCTGAAGTCCTTTTATCAATAGGAGACGTAATGAGTTGACTGTTATTACCTCTTCTATAATGAGGCATTTTCCTGACTCAGTTGTGGAGCATACCAAGTTGAAAAATATAAATAACATTTTGCTGGCTCTGTGTCTGGGATAAAAATTCCACATTTAATAGTAAGTAACCATCTCCCTTGCCTGGGTTATAACATAGATTAGGAAACCAGGTGTTTAAGTTCAGAGGCCCCACGTGTTTCTGTGCCTTGAATTTCAAGGAAGTGAAAATAAAAGCCTGCCTGAGCAAATCTCAGGAGGCTGCAGTGCCAGAAGGTAATTATCACCTCCACACGCCCATATTCGGTTTGCTGTGGACAGATGACCTTTTATATAAAAATCTCAAACTAGCATGCTGATTTCTACTTTCTATGTTAGAAAAAATGTTACTGAAGCTCTGAGCAGAAAAAGGCAGTTATTGTGTTCAAGGTTTTTTCTCTGTCATCTGACAGCAGAAGGCAAGAATTTTGGGTGATACATATCAATCCATTTTGTTCCATCTTTATCAATGCTGCCAACCGATGAGCCTCCTCCACTCAAGTGCCTTTTGCTAGAACTCCTCATTTTCAGGAAAAAAAAAGTGGTTTCAGAGACAACAGATAACAGGAGGAAAAGCCAAAAACCACAAATGAGACTTTATTTTCCACTAACCAGATAGGGGGACTTAGTTTAGTAGCTTGACTTGGGATTTTATAAAAGTACACCGAACTACAAAAGACTTCCCAGGATTCTTGAAAAGTGATATTGATAACTTTGAACCATCCATTGTATTAATTTTCCTCTTTCTAGCAATGAAAAATATGTACTTAGGTCTCAAATAATTTCCATTAGGGAGAATGCAACATTATGAACAGTGTGATTTATATCTTCAGGGAGGAAATAAATTGCAATGGTGTTACCAGTGGCAGAGATCTGGGTCACCCCAAGTTACCAGGTTACCAGCAGCCTATCTGTTGGGAAGAAAAGCTCGGTGCAGCAAAGAAGAATCAGCACTGAGACAGAGGCTCTTTCCGCAAAGCAAATTTACTTTCTACAGAATGGATGCTGCTCGCCATGGAGCAATGGCAAGAGCACCCCGAAGAAAGGAGGGAAGGAGTTTTCATTTCTAACACAGCTCATCCCTGTTACTGTTTCCTGTGTCCGTTGGCTGGAGATGGACCACACAGTCCAAGGTGAACCGGGCTGGCTAAGTTGAAAAGAGCAGGAATGGGGTTATATTGCAGAAAGTGCAGTTTGGGGGAGGGAGCCCTTGAGACAGGAGGAGTCTTGTATACAGTGGGTGACAGATGTGGAATGTGGTCTCCCACCGATAAGGACTGGAGGGAAGCTTGTTTACCAGGGAAGGGGATACAGAGAGTAAGGAAGGCTGGCCTTGGAAGCAGGGAACAAAGAGCCAGGACGCTGGGCAACGTAACGCTTTGAAGACGAACTCTTTTCCTTCCCAAGACTCCCCTCAGGGGTCCACAGAGACTTCAGTCCTTGCCTTCTCAGAAGAAAGAATTCAACTGAGGGCCATGAAGCGGAAAAAGAGACTGAGGCAAGTTCCAGGGCAGGAATGGAAATTTATTCAAAAGCCTTTGGAATAGGAAGAAAGGATGGTATCCTTAGAAGAGACCAAAATGGGCATGGGAAGGTTTAAGAGAGAAGGTCAAGTGCCTCGTGCCTTGGGCTCCTAGGACTTTTTCAAGCTGGCCTCTTGCCCATGATTCCTCCGTCAGGCGCGCTGCCCGCATGCGCAGAGCTGCGCTGCCCGCATGCGCAGAGCCCTCCTTCCCCTTTGGAATTGAGCATGCGCAGTGTGCATAGGGACTTACACGCATGCCCATTGGAGACTTTTTTCCTTTTTCCAGCGGAGCGTGCCCGGGAGGTCAGACTCAGCCACTTCTATCTCTAATACGCACCCTCAGGAAGCAGTTTCTCCCTGGGGCCTGCAGTCCTTTAACACTTTTAATGTTAACAGGTATGGACCATCAGGCCATTGTCTCTCCCTGGCTGCCAGTTTTTTTTCTTTTTTTTTAGACGAAGTCTCGCTCTCGGTGCCCCAGGCTGGAGTGCAATGGCGCCATCTCAGGTCACTGCAACCTGCACCTCCCGGGTTGAAGCGATTCTCCTGCCTCACAACCCCGAGTAGCTGGGATTACAGGAGCTCGCCACGATGCCCGGCTAATTTTTGTATTTTTAGCGGATATGGGGTTTTGCCATGTTGGCCAGTCTGGCCTCGAACTCCTGACTTCAGGTAATCCGCCTGCCTCGGCCTCCCAAAGCCCTGGGATTACCAGGCGTGAGCCACTGCTCCCGGCCCGAATTATTTTTAGAGAGTCAGTGCAACAAGTGCCCAGCCATCACCCAACATTTCTAGTGGGTCAGGAAAGAGCCCTCTCCTGCCTGGCTCATGTCTCCCTACCAGTAACATTGGAGTTTGGCTGCAAGACCAAAATTAAGACACCGTCATGCTGTATCTCATTGGGACCACATTGTTTTCTGGATGGGCTGACAAATCCAGATGTGTTTCTGAATTTTGGAATATCCCTTAAGGAGATGCTTCAGTAGGTTTTTATCCTGTGCTCCAGCAGCTAATTAATGACTTTCCCTTCAATGAGGCCAGGAAATTTTAGTTTTTATTATTTTTTAAATGAATGATCACTGCCATGGTGTCAACCACTGGTATAGCTTACGTAGCCAAATGTGTAAGTTATTTATACACAGCAATAATAAAATAGGCCGGGCACCGTGACTCACGCCTGTAATCCCAGCACTTTGGGAGGCCGAGACGCGTGAATCACCAGAGGTCAGGAGTTCAAGACCAGCCTGGCCAACATGGTGAAAGCTTGTACCTACTAAAAATACAAAAAAATTAGCTGGGCGTGGTGGCGTGCACCTCCAATGAACTGCTTGGGAGGCTGAGGCGAAAGAATCCCTTAAACCTAGGAGGAGGAGGTTGCAGTGAGCCAAGATCTTGCCATTGCACTCCATCCTGGACAACAAAAGTGAGACTCCATTTCAGATATAATAATAATAAAATGTAAAATATAACTAACACGGCATAGAGACAAAATCCTGTTTTTCAAAGAGACCATAAAGGGAAGGGTGCTTGTATAAAATCAAAAATAATAATAAAAATAAAAGATATTTCATGCTAAAAATGTTTATAAATTAGCACCTCATACAGTTTAATTATGGCTTCAGATCAATAGTTGCAAATACTTTATTACAAAAATAATAACTTTCATATTCTCTTTTGTGAATATTAAAGATACCATCATTGTCAAAAATTTAGAAAGTAAAAAGGGAAGTAAATATTTCATTGTCAATTATACACTCACCAAGAACCATTTTTACTGTATACTCTTCTCTGTTTATGTTATTTCTTATAAATATGTACCTGTAATTATCAGGCTGGACATGTCGCGTTATAGCCTATTTCCATTCAACAATAACTCACGAACCCTCCTGTGTATTAAATACTTTTCCACACATCTGTTTTAATGCATTTGTTGAATTTCATCGTATAAATAATCTAGTTTCCTATTGCACACATTTAGACTAATTACTATTCTCGCTGTTGTACATATGCATTTAATATTTACATTGTTTGTAGTCTTTGAATATTTTTAAAATATTTGAGTCCAAATATGCTCTAGGATAATTTGGAGAAGTGGCATTGCTGGGGTTTCACATATTTGTTCATATAATTGAATGTTAAGAGCGGCCTATTTCTCCACACCAGCCCACGTTGTCCTGGGAAGAAGTTTCCTTCTCTAATCGTTCACTTGGTTGCAGATTAACATCATCTGGAGAACCACAGGCTTCTTGCAGCAAACTAGTTCTTATGCCTGAGGGCTTCATGGGGAGGGGCCTCCCACCCTTTTCCTAGGATTGGCTCAGAGTCGGTCTCTGCAGGACACTGGGAGCTCCTAACAGAATAGAGCAGCATCACAAGGATGTCATATCCCCTAGAGACCTGGAGAGAGGGAGAAACCATTCCTATTTCTTACAACCCAACACCCAACACACCTGAGTGTACCTCCAAAAAAGGACAAAGAGAATTCCAAGAGGATAATTACTGTATCATCATGAAAAAAAGAAACATTGCCCTGAAGAGATAGAATTCCTATCTGTATCTGTCTATCAAGCTAGCCATCTATTGGTCTGTCTGTATCTATCTGTCTGTCTGTCTAGCTATCTGTTTCTATTTTGAAACAGAGCGTTGTTCTGTCACCCGGGCTGGAGTGGAGTGGTGCAATCATGGCTCACTGCAGCTCCACCCCCTGAGCTCTTGCCATCCTCCCACCTCAGGCTCCCTGTAAATTTAAAATTTTAAAAAGTTAAAACAAAATTTAAACTTTTTAAATTGAAGTTGTAAATTTTAAATTGTTTTTGTAGCTACGAGATCTCACTATTGCCAAAGCTAATCTCAAGCTACTGGGCTCAAGCGATACTCCCACCTCAGCCTCCCAAAATGCTGGGATTACAAGTATGAGCCACCACCACACCCAGCCTATATACTATATATATTTATGTTTTATATATAAGTGAATTAATATCATTTTTAAATAAATATATATTTACTATGGATTTTATTTATATGTTATTTGCATGCATATATGTATTTATTTAGACATTTTATATATTATATAATTATGTAAATTTTTATATGTGTTTATATATGGATATAAAATGTGTGTGTATACACAATTATATATATATATATATATATATATACACACACACACACACACACACACATATATATGAAAAACTTGGACATCGCAAATATCTAAAGCTTAAGTAGCAAATGCAATATTGAATTCAAGCCAAATTAATTATAGTATAACACGTGTGGAAAGCTTGATGCATCCTCACAAAGTGATCACACCGGGTCCACCAGCTCCAAGTCAGGAAATAGCCGAGGACTGGGCTGACCCATGCTCCTTCCTGTTCCTATCCTCTCAAAGGGACTCACCATCCTGACTGCAAACAACACAAATTAATTTTGCCTGTGTTTGCATTTTACATAAGTGGGATCATACAGTATATACTATATTTTTTCTTTGATTTCTTTGCCTTTCTGTGACATGCAAAAGATTGGCAGCATATATTGCTTTGTGTCTGGCTACTTTTGCATAACATCGTGATACATGTACTTACGGATAATTTATTCTTGTTGTTGTAGAGTGTTTTTGTGACCATCCGTTCTGCTCTTAATGGTTATTTTCCTTTCCTTCATATTATTCTCACAAATGCTTACTGAAGGGTCGACTATGGGCCAGCAGTATTCTAGGTTCTGAAACTTCTGTGCTAATCAGGACAGATTAAACTCAGTTTTATTGGAAGAGACAGACACCTGATAATTTTGGATAAAGACAAATATTATGTGATAGTAGTTCAGGTGGGTGTGGAGGAATGCAGCGTGGTGGGTAGAGAATATTAGATGGAGTGGTCATGGTCAATTTTTCCAGTGAGGGGTATTCGAGCTGACACCCAAATGAAGACCAAGAGACTAGCAAAGGTGAAAGGGAAGATCATGCCCAGAAAAATGAATAATCACCCAAAGGGCCTAAGTGGAGAAGAAACCCAGCCTGCCTGAGGAACAGAAAGAAAGCCAGTGTGACCGGAACACAATAAGAATGGGCGAGAATGGGGAACGAGGTGATTTAATTGGGGCTGGATGAGGAAGATTCCCAAAGGCCATGGTGAAAAGGTCATGCGGCTTCTGTGATAAGGTCAGTGGGAGGCCATTGGGTTGCTTTTGAACAAGGGAGGGACTTAATCTTTTGTACTAGGGAGTTTAACTCATTTTCTGTACTCTGTGCCATCTTCACCGCTGGCTATCAATACATGACAAAATAGGAATGCCAGAGAATTAAGTGTATTTTATTGGATAATGGGAATGGGAATTTAGAACAAGCTCCTTTCAGGAATTTTCATTTCTGCCTTAGCAAGGACGCTGAGCACTGATTAAACTTTTCTGGAAGTGCTGGAAAGGGTCAGACTCCTGTCTCTATCCATAGCATTTACTCCCCAAATTGACGATTTCCTGTCAGTCAGAGTGTGTTACATGAGTCTAAAGGCAAGCTCATTGTTACTATACTTACAACTTTACTAAGCACGAAATGCATTTAACAGAGATGAAACTAGACTTCTGAATTGCCTTTTGTATTTTGGGGGTGAGGGAGAAAAAAGGATTGATAAGGGATTTGTTTCAAATAGAAGTCATTTTTGTCAAGCTATGCCTTTAAAAATGAATTCAATAATAGATTTACAGAAAAAAAAAAACAATTATTTGCCTAGAGACACAGTGGATACATTTTTTTCTTGTAACCAAATTCCAAGAATTGCCTTATAGGTAGTGTTTCTTATCTAAATCTGAACATCCTCTTCTGCTGTCTGTGAATTTCTTAAAAGAACACATGGAATTGTTTGTTTCCAACTTTGTACCCTTTTTAAATTAAATGCTATATTATAATTCCTCCTTATTTTTATGTGTCACATATTAAGGTTTATTTATGAATAATTGTTTTCAGGGATAGTTTTTTTTGAATCAATTAAAAGGAAATGAGTGTCTTCCTGTTCAAATTAGTTGAAGAAGCTGCCTTCAGCTGGTGATGTTAACGACAGATTTCTCTGTTAACTAATGGTTAGTGTTTTGGGGGGGATGCTTAAAACAATATATTTGACTAGGCTGCCCTGAATTTACTCATTGATATATCCATTCAACCTATGTTACTGAAGACTTTGATGGTCTACACCCTGACCTAGACAATAAGGTTAAAGATATATTAGAAAAGCCAGTTCCTCCTTTTAAAAAACTTAGACATAAATGGGAATGTTCCATGTAATCTAGCCAGGGATGCAATTTTATTAATAATTTTATTAAAATTATTAATAAAAGGAAAAACATTAAAAGATAAAGAAAGAAATAAATGGGATATAAGATCATCAATTTATTACAACTGTTACAGGTGATACAAAGAATAATTAAAAGGTTACCCTATCTCACATCAGAATGTATGCCAGATGCCCTCTTTACAGTGTCAGAATTTTACTTGAAAAACTGTCAATTTATTTTGTAGCCTGCATTTTCACCGTGGTATTTTAAGAATGCATTTAAATATTTTATTTCACCTTACTTGTTTTGCATATGTAGTCCTTTTAATCTTAGATATTAAACATATAAAAAAGACTTTTAGAACGAGTTAAAGAATTTTCAAAGGGCAGATAATAGATGTAATTTTCATCTTTCCAAACTCGTGCTATATAACATACGAAGCACAATTAATGGTCAAAATAACATGTTGAAACATCCAACTGAAAGAATACATCTGGATTTATTAACTAGGAAACTAAATGAGAAAAAAAAATATGCATGTGTGTGTGTGAGTGTGCGTGTGCCTATGTGTGTGTTCTGTAGTGAAATGCAACTTATTTTTTTTTTTCCAAGTAAAATATAGGCAGGAATTTTCTCTGGAGGAAGTAGTAGGAAATGGTTCACCCTCCTTCAGGAAAAAAAAAAATGGACAGATATATAAAATAGTTTTAAATACATAGATGCAGGCAAAAATTACTGATTTATGAGAGAAGGGAAAATAATTAAGTAAACTCCCAAATGTCCTCACATGTACTGCCTTGAGAAAGTTTTTAGGCCACAGAAAGGGAAAGGGAACTCAGAGAGGAGCCATCTGACTCCAGAGGAGAGGAAACAGATCCAAAGAGAAGTCTCCAGAGGCCCCTCCAGCTGTTCAGCAGGCTTTAATCAGCACAGAGATGCAGAAACTGACTGTGGCCAGGGGAAAAATTATGCCGAAGAATTAGAGAGGATAGCACCATGATACCACACGCAAGCTCAGCATGGTTGGCCCGTCAGCTAGACACAGAGACCTCATAATTCACTGAGAAATAAGATAGGATACTCTTAAAAAGTCTTCACTCCCTACTGAATAACAATGAACTCTGAGCCTTAAATTAATGCTGCTGTGTTTCTGTCTAATATCTCTTAAAAGCCTGACCGAAAAGGATTAAACTATTTCCAAATGTCTTAATTGTGTTCCACAACAAAACTCAGTATATACAAATTACATAATTTTATATATCTCACATATATCCCCCAAAATGATACGTGCCAAAATATCTTGCATCCAATCAAAAATTACCCAAATCAAAAAATATATGCCCAAAGCAAATATATTAATATATCTCTCTCCGCCAAAGGATACATTCCAAAATAGCTTGCATTCAGTCAAAAATTACCAGGCATGCCTATAATGAGAAAAAAACTTCAATGGAAACATTGAAACGGACACATATGTTATGATTAGAAGAAAGGGACATTATAACAGTCATTCAGTGTTTACAGAAAGCTGAGGGAAGCGTTAAAATGTGGCATGGAGATAAAACATTAAAAGGACACAAGTTAAAATTGTACAGATGAGGCCAGGCGCAGTGGCTCATGCCTGTAATCCCAGCACTTTGGGAGGCCTCTCCTCTTCTCCTCTCCCACCTTAGGGTAGCCCCAGGAGTTCCTTCACTTGTGGCTGCACCACTATCATCCTACCTTCATCATCGGATATGATTATCCTCTCTTGGTGTCATTATGTTGTCTTCCCTCTGTGTATCTCTGTCCCTGTATACAGATTCCCCCTCCTTATAAGGACACCTGTCCCATCTGTAATCCCAGCACTTTGGGAGGCCAAGGTGGCCGGATCATGAGGTCAAGAAATTGAGACCATCCTGGACAACATGGTAAAATCCCCGTCTCTACAAAAAATACAAAAATTAGCCAGGTGTGGTGGTGAGCACCTGTAGTCCCACCAATTTGGGAGGCTGAGTCAAGAGAATCACTTGAATGTGGGAGGCAGAGGCTGCAGTGAGCCGTGATCGCACCACTGTCCTCCAGCCTGGCGACAGAGGGAGACTCCATCTCAAAAAAAGAAAAAAAAATTGTGTAGGTGAAACCCACAATATGTGAAATGAAAAACTATGTTGGGTATGCTAAAAGCAGATTAGAAAATGCTGAAGAAGATATTAGTGAATATGATGACAAATTGTAAAAAACTGGCCATACTGAACCAGAGATAGAGGGAGGAAAACAAAAACAAAAAAGATCAGAGATTCAGTTTTTAGGAGAAGTAGCCTCATGAATACGTAACCGGAGTTCCCAAATAGGGATGTAGAAAACCTGTGAATGAATAATGTAATGAAATGACAAACCTATAGATTTAAGAAGCTCGATAAAACCCAAGCCCAAAAACCATAAAAAAATACACAAAAAAATTGTAACCAAATTGCCCAAAACAGTTTGCAAAAGAAAATCTTAAAAACAAAGTAAACAATAAATGTTATAGAGAGAGGAAGAACTCTAAGAGATGCGACATATTTCTTGTCAAAAGCAATGCACATGAGAAGATAGCAGGACACTATTTTCACATGAAAGGAAGAAAAAAATAGCCAGCCTAGAATTCCGTGTGCACTCATATATGCTTATTTTTTAATACAAAAGGACATTTTTGAACTTACAAAAGCCAAAAACTAAAGGAAATTATTACTGGAAGACTTCACTGCAAGCAATGATAATTCAATAGAAGGCAAAGTAATACAAGGTGAAAATACGGACCTAATCAAAAAAATAAAGAGGACTTGAAAGGGTGATCACTTTGGTAACTCTATGAGTATTACATCATTATTTCAATCATGTTAAAAGATGATCAACCAGAATTAATTCCTGAAGCAAATACTTCTTTTTTTTTTTTTTCAAAGCTAAACTGCCTTTTCTTTTTTTTTCCCATTTATTTATTTCATTGCATTTTAGGTTTTGGGATACATGTGAAGAACATGCAAGACTGTTGCATAGGTACACATGTGGCAGTGTGATTTGCTGCCTTCCTCCCCATCACCTAAATCTGGAATCTCTCCCCTTGCTATCCCTCCCCAGCTCCCCACCCCCCACCGTCCCTCCCCTATTTCCCCCCAGCTGACCCCAGTGTGTAGTGCTCCCCTCCCTGTGTCCATGTGTTCTCATAGTTCAACACCTGCCTATGAGTGAGAACATGCGGTGTTTGATCTTCTGCTCTTCTGTCAGTTTGCCGAGAATGATGGTTTCCAGGTTAAGCACGTATTAGGTCACAGGCACTTAAGGTGGCTGTTGGGATACCACATCGAAGTCAAACAGCCGTGTGAAAATACCTTGTAGGAACGATGTAAACACCGCATTCTAAAATCATATGCAATATATGTTCTTTACAATTTATTAGGAATACAATTATAAACAACCACATTTCAGGTTATTAACCAACACTAATTTATTATCACTGTGTATTACAGCAAACTCAATGCTTCAATGACTGCCAAATCCACTAAGAGACAAGAATTAATCTGTGCTGATGAACTTAGGGCTTTTTAAATTGTTCTTGGTTTAAGGAAAAACTCTATTTAGAATGAATCCCGGCCAAGCACGGTGGCTCACTCCTGTAAACCTAGCACTTTGGGAGGCCAAGGCAGGCAGATCACTTAAGAGCAGGAGTTTGAGACCAGTCTGGACAACATGGCGAAATCTTGTCTCTACTAAAAAAACAAAAAGTATCCCAGCGTGGTGGCACATGACTGTGATCCCAGCTACTCTGGAGGCTGAGGCATGAGAATCCTTTGAACCTGGGAGGCGGAGGTTGCAGAGAGCCAGGACTGCACCACTGCACTCCTGGCTGAGTGACAGAGTGAGACCCTGTCTCAAAAAAAAAAAAAAAAAAAAGAATGACTTCTTTTTGCATGTACTTTTTGCATTGCTGAAAATTTCAAAGGAATTTTGAAATATACTTGCAAAATTTATATATAGGCATTGATACAACTTTTATGGTATTCAATAAATATTTTCTGGATTTACTATTCATTTTCTAGCCTGTCTATAAGACACTGGATTACAGACATGACCTTTTGGCTTGTTTTAAAGGTCCCACATCTAACCATCGCAGTGAATGCATACAGGAAGTCTTGATGGGAGCATGTTCAACAAAAAGGTGAAGTTGTTCAGCAGATGAGACACAGGCTTTGGGGTTGTATGAATCCACGTGTTATTTACTTCTTGATCGCTTACTGGTTTTATCCCTGTATTAGTTCCCTAGACCTGCCGTAACCAAGAGTCACAAACTGGGGGACTAAACTACAGAAGTTCTAGAGTCTGAAAGTGCAAAACCGAGGTGTAGGCAGTTGTCATGCTTCCATCGAAGCCTCTAGGAAGGGCTCCTCTAGGGAGAGTTTCTCTTCACCTCTCCCACCTTAGGGTAGCCCCAGAAGTTTCTTCACTTGTGGCTGTATCACTGTCATCCTGCCTTCCTTATTGGCGTATGGCCATCTTCTCTCAGTGTCTTTACGTTGTCTTCCCTCTGTGCATCTCTGTCTCTGTATCCAAATCCTCGCTCCTTATAAGGACACCTGTCACATTGGATTAAGGCCCATCTCCATGACCTCATCCTGACTTGACATCTGTAAACATCCTATTTTCAAATAAGGTGATAGTCACAGATACTAGGGGTTAGGACCTCAATCTGTCTTTTGGGGGAGACAATTCAACCCATAAAAATGACCTTGAGCCAGGTCCTGATTCCTCTAGGCCTTGGGTCATCAATGAAATAGAAAAAAGCAATATCAGCAGCAAGGATTGAATTATTTTGACAAGAAAATGAGATCCAGGTGTACAGTGCATCACTCTGAAGTGTTGGTTCTTTGCAGAGAAAGGAGTTTACTATTAGAAAGTATTTTTGCTTATTTAAGATGGAAAAATTATAGTAGAGGGGAGGGAAAGCGGAGGATGATCATGGAATGGGAGTGAGGAAAACCATTTCACTCCTTTTTTTTTTTTTTTTTGAGATGAAGCTTCACTCTGGTTGCCCAGGCTGGAGTACAATGATGTGATCTAGGCTCACTGCAGCCCCCATCTGCCAGGTTCAAGTCATTCTCCTGCCTCAGCCTCCTGAGTAGCTGGGATTACAGGCATGCGCCGCCATGCCGGCTAATTTTGTATTTTTAGTAGAGATGGGTTTCTACAGGTTGGTTACGCTGGTCTTGAACTCCCAACGTCAGATGGTCAGCCTGCCTCAGCCTCCCAAAGTGCTGAGATTACAGGTGTGAGCTACTGCACCTGGCCCCTTTTACAATTTTAAGGCTCTACTGAAAATCCACAATGAAACTGGGACTTCAAAAAAAAAAAAATGTCTCCCAGGCTGGAGTGCAGGAGCTGTGATCCTGGCTCACTGCAGCCTTGCCTTCCCAGGCTAAACAATCCTTCCACCTCAACTTCCCATGTAGCGGTGACTACAGGTGCATAGCATCATGCCCAGCTAATTTTTGTGTTATTTGTAGAGACAAGGTTTTGTCATGTTACCCAGGCAGGTCTTGAACTCCTATTGTGACCCACTCGTCTCAGTATCGCAGAGTGTTAGGATTATAAGCATGAGCCACCACACCAGGCCAAAAATGGAAAATTCTTATTCTGAGTTGGGGAATCTTAGCATTTCAGGTCTTTGAAGAAATTGAAACACTACTGAATTAGAGCAGAATATGAGAGAATATTGTATGAAAACAACATAAATTTTGTAAAATCAGATATTTCTTGATTACTGAGTGATCCCAGCAAGCCTATAGAAAGAATCTCACCTATCTACATAGTAAGCAAATACAGCTAAAATCTATGTTAACATATCTAAATGAATTTTTAAAATATCTATTTAACATATATAAACGATTTTTTAAATGTTTTCATATACTCCCCAGGTCCCAAAAATATGATTTTTGCTCAGGAAGAAAACACTTTTTTGAGTCTCTTGATCGTCAGTGTAGCAGCACTTTTACCTGTGGGCTCTTCTCAGAATTCACCTAATTCAAAGCTTCCGTGCAATTACATTGCCACATTTTCCCAGTTTAGAAGTTCTAATAGCCCCCAGTGGATATTTTCACAGGTTGAATTTCAGAGGCAGCTTCACTATCACATGTTTTGTTCCAAATACCCGTATCCAACTTCCAATTTGCCAGCCAGCAGCAAATGTACATTGCCTGAGAAAGTGCAAATGTGCTTCATGAACAGTGTGAGATTCTGACTCTAATACACTTAACCCCCAGGCTCACTGCTTGCGCACCTGTTAGAATTGCATATTCTTTCTGCTAATAGCTTTCAGACTGTTTAGCAGGTGACAGCCACACCTAGAAGAACACATGCAGAAAAACATTAACAAGATGCTGTAATGTGAAATGCCAGACACGTTTAAATAGCATGCTAGGAATAGGATATGCAGGCTTCGCCTCCAAAAGGCACGGTCCGAGGGGCTAAAGTGCAAAGGGGAAAAATCCTCTCTACCCTGCTGCATGAGTAAATGAAAGAAGAACATACCAGAAGGCAAAGTCCCGAGAGCAGGCCACTGACCCCGATTGCAGGCCTGCTAGTCCTAAAAGACCTGCTTTTAGCAGGAATTTCCAGGAAGTTTGGAGAAACGTCTGAATCTCTGGGACTCATTTGCAGCACTTGGTTAGCAAGAACCCTTGACTTCTTTCCTGCGCCTTTTCCCGTGCTGCAGTGTCTCTGGGGACTGGGGCATGTTACTAGACTTTGGCATTGCTGAGTTTTGTGTATGCAGTTTCCAGAATCCTTTTATGCTCACATTGCATTTGGGTGTGTGGTAGGGTAGTCAATGGGCAGCCAGGGCTAAGTCAACACATTTATTTCAGCTTCTTCATTCATTTCAAAGACGGTCTTTGATTTGGACAATGAAAAGTATGTAGAAGCCAGGCAATGTTTTTGGGACCCATGTTAATATATTCTTTCTCGTGAGGCTTTGTTGTGAGTCTAATAACTGAGTAGAGATTCTTGACTCCAGTGATTAGCTTCTAGATATTTCTTCAGTATCTGATAGTATAATTTGCCTGGCAGTCAGGTCGATAGCTTGGGAGTTGAAATGCAGCGTTCAATACTTCTACCTGGAGACCTAATCTTCAATTAGACAGTGCTGATTAGTGTATCTATCTTTTATTTAATTTAATTTTTTTGAGACAGAGTCTAGCTCTGTCACACAGGCTGGAGTGCAGTGGAGCAATCTTGGCTCACTGCAACCTCCGCCTCTCGGATTCAATCAATTCTCCTGCCTCAGCTTCCTGAGTAGCTGGGATTAGAGGCACCTGCCACCATGCCAGCTAATTTTTGTGTTTTTAGTAGAGACGGGTTTTTACTGTGTTGGCGAGGCTGGTCTTGAACTCCTAACCTCATGATCTGCCCACCTTGGCCTCCCAAAGTGCTGGGATTACAAGCATGAGCCACCACACCCGGCCTGTGTATCTATCCTGTTAGAACATTAGTGCTTAAAATTCACATTCATCACAGCAGTGCCCTGGTGTCCACAGGTGAAGAAGGCAAACGGAAGGCAAAGCGTAGAAAGAAACACTCATCTTGACTTGAATCAACACCTTTAACTGCCTTCCATCCTTTTCAGTACATCCATCTGATCACTGATATTTAAGTCCCACAATATATTCTCCATGGAGCTGCTGAACGCACCATTTAGAAAAATCAATCAGGCATCATCTCTCCTCCGCTCAAAACCCTCCAGAGCCTTCTCATTTTGATTAGAACAAAATTCAAACACCGGCCACAACCTCCCGGCCCTCGGGGCATGAGCTGACTTGTTCTTCCGTTTCACTTCACCTCCTTCCTTTTCTCTCCTTGCCTCCCCGAACACCTGCATCCTCATGTGCGTCAAATACAACGAGTCACTTTAGACAGTGGTCTTGGAACAAAACTGCAAGGACAGCCCAGCCTCCCACCCCAGCACAAACGCCCTCTGGGCACAGGCATAACATCTTACTTTTCGTCTTCTCTTTTCTTGCATATTTCCTACTTTTATACCTCACACTAGTTTTCTAAATTCAGAATATGAATGGAAGACAACAGTTGGTAAAACTGCCCTCGAAAACCCCTTAAAATAACTCAAAAGTACATGGTCCGTAGGGTTTTCTGCATACCTAAGATGTTCCTTGTAATAACTGTGCCCCATAAAGGATGAAAGTTGCCGAGATACAACGAAGAAAACAGAAAAGCTATAAGCAGACATTTGTAAAATCAAACCATTCTCCCTTCCGCAACACTATCAGATCTCAGCTGTCAATGAGGGATGGTAAAAATTCCCGGGCGTCTCAGCCTGCTTTCAGGATTTACTGCTTTTTCTTTAACACTTTTAGAGCCAAAGTCCATGTTAACAGATTTCCTTGTTGTGAGTATTGAATGAGATCCCAGGGTAACACCTCACCCACAGATTAACTATTCATGCCAGCTAATAACCGCTCTTGTGATGTTGCAATACTCCCTATAGAAGATGCTCAGTTCACTTGGAGCAGGAGGTTCTGGCCAAACATGTTTTCAAAATAAAGTCACAGACCAAAATGCACATTTGCAAAGGAATGTCTGAAAACGTGTTCAGTAATTCCTAATGCCCTTTAACCTTTTAAAAAACATAAACCGAGTCAGGAGGAGGGAGCAGATGAGGAAATTATGAGGTTCCAAAGATTTCAGGGCTCATCAAGAAAAAGGAGATATTACCACCAGGGGGCAGGGGCACACCCATGGTTATCCGCTGAACACTCTAGCATAGCTTCAGAAAGAAGTCCCTCATAGTAGGAGCTGGTCCAGAGGCTGCGGTGTGTGGCCCATCACCCAGATAAGAAGGAAGAGAATAGAACTCCTGTGTTAGATGCGATTCATCTGTCCGGGTGATGCTGTTCATCACACCAGGGAGTCTCTGGGTCAGAGATCTCCAAAAGGCATGAGCCACTTTGGGGGCTTTAGAGCTACTGAGTTTGTCTTATCTTTGGGTAGCAGATATTGGGTGCAGTTTTGCAGAGTATACAAAGCAGGACAGCTCTAAATGGTTAAATACCAGCTTACGTGGGCTACATTTGAAACGGATGTGAAAAATTTGAATCTGGTGCTGGTAGGCTTTTATGGTAAGGTGTCGCACCCTGCTGTGAAGATGGGTGCAACCCAGGGGCCAATATCCAGAGCTCATTGTAAAAAAAATGGAGGAGATTGTTAAAAAAAAAATCTTCGATGATATCTGTAGTTCCTAAGGTGGGGAGAATGGGGAGATGCTACTTGCTCTATTTACTGCGTAGTGGGCCACTTGAAGAGCTCGAAACAGGAAGACCACATGGATTATGATATGAATCCTGCCCCAGAAATATGCACGTCTTAAGGAGGCCAAGTTACCTGTCTGGTGGCAGAGCTGTCTTCTGGGGGCTGCCCTGTGAGGAGAGCCCTGGGTGCTCAGTGTGCCCCAAAGCTAACATGGCTGTGTGTACCTGTGCTCCAGGTGTCCCAGGTCTAGGGAAGCCAAGTCTCTTATTGCTAATATAGGGACACTTTTGAAAGTGAACAGGATAATATTAAAAATTATACCAAGACACCGGAAATTGCCTGAGATGATTTTGGGAAACCTGGAATGCATGTCACCCTACGCATGTATCATGGAAAGCCAGCCTGGAGCCTGTGTGAGCAAGTGTGTATGTGGGGTGGCTGGCAGGATGAATAGAGGCAGGGGAGGAATTAGGGGACAATAAAAGCGAATTATTCCCAGATCAGAGGAATTATCACTGGGGTGCAGCAGGGAGCCATTGAGAAGTATGTGAAAATGCCCATAAGAGAAAGAGGTAACCTCTACTAAGGCCAGAGAGTAAAGCCAGCTTGGGAGGGTAGAGACAACGCTAGAGTCTTTACTGTCCCCTCCATCTTTTCTCTCTTATTCAACCCTGGGAAGGTGTGAAACTGGCAGGCAGGCTGATGGAAGGGTCGGTGTGGGAAGAGTAGAAGACAGGGAAAATGGTTATTTTCATAAATGCTCAAAAGCACACATCATTGACAAAAAAAAGTTGAGAAAATAAAAACAGTGGGTATAGACTTTAATATTAAAAGCCAATAGTTTACATAATGAGGGGACCCTAGAAGGACCTCCGCCAAGATCATTAACAAAACAAGAATGTGAACAACTTTCGCTACTATTTCACAGTGTTCTTGAGAAACTAGATAGGGAATTAGACAAAAGGAAGCAATTTGGGCATAAAGACTGGGATGAAGATATAAAACTCCACAGGCAGAGAACCTGATCATACATCTAGAGGATCAATGATAAATCTAACAAAAACACTAAAAGATTTCAGCAAGAGAGCAATGTACAACATTAACATGCAAAAATCAGTAGCATTTACAGACACAAATATACACCAGTTAGAAGATAAAATGAATCCGTGGATCTCATTTATAACAGGAACAAGAAATAAACAATACATTTAAGGATAAACACACCAGAAATGATGGAAGCCAGTATGCAGAAAAGTATAAAACTCTCCTGAAGATAAGAGGAGAGTTGAATAACAGTGTTTTTTTTGTTGTTGTTGTTCTAGGTAGGGTATCTTTATATCATCAATATTTCAATTCTCTCTAACTTAATGGATAACTTTAATGAAATCACAATAAAAATTGTAATGAACATTTTCTTGGAGCTATACAAGCTGATATTAAAATTTATAAAGCAAAATAAATAAACTAGAATAACCAGGAAAGTGCTAAAATGCAAGCCTGGAAGGGAACTAGTCATGCCAGGTGCTAAATCAAAGGGGACAATGAGGACCTGGCACAGGACAGCCCGATCAATGGGACAGGATGTGGAGTCTCCAAGTAGCCATAACTGCATATAAATATCTAGTATATGGTTAACATGATATTCAAATCATGGGGGCAAAATAAAGACTTTTAAATAAATGGTGTTGAAGTAAATTATTGTTATTTGTTCAGAATTATAATTATATCCATTCCTTATGCCATGTACTAGATGATCCTGCAAATGAATCAGACAGAAACAGAAAGAAAAAAAGGGTGAATTCCTATATCACCTGGGTCTAGGTAAAATCTTTCCAACTATGACCAAGTTCCATATGTAACTGAAAGATTAAAAACTTGACTACATATATCTATATTTTTTACATTCATGGCAAAAAAAAAGCCATTATGAGGAACATAAAAAGACAAACAATAAGCAGGAAAAAATATTGATGATATATATTACAAACTTCAAAATCGTAAAGACATTTTAAATAATGAGAAAAAATGTAAAATCCTGTAGAAAATTTTGCAAAAATGATGACAACTCAAAAAGTTATAAAAATATCTCTTAATTATATATAAAGAATTTATCTTCACACATACTAGGAAAATTAAAATAAAAATTATCCTAAGATATATTCTACATGAGATTGACAAAAAGCCAAAAGCTTGACAATAGACTCTTTTGACGAGGCTGTCAGAAAAAAAAACCAAAACAAAACAAAAAAAACACCTCTTCAACACTGATATCAAGAAGGCAAAATAACTCCTGAGAAAGAGAAATTGGCAATTTCTAGTAGAACTATATATCCATTTATGTTTTGGCCTATAAATGCCGCTTCTAGGAATGCATCCTAAAGACATTCATCCAATCATACAAAAAACACATATGCTCAGATTATGTATTGCAG
Source organism: Cebus imitator (assembly GCF_001604975.1). NCBI lineage: Eukaryota > Metazoa > Chordata > Mammalia > Primates > Cebidae > Cebus > Cebus imitator. Next base: position 2,227,204 of record NW_016107545.1, on the reverse strand, counting down.
CATGATTTGTGAGAGCAAGGTATTAGAAACTGCCTAGATATTCAAGTATAGGAGAACAGTTGAATAAACTGGAATATGCACTGCAATTGGGCATTATGCAGCTGTAAAAATAGTGCAGACTTTTTATTTTTTTAATGAACTGATATAGAATTCTCCACAGGAGATGTTATTAAAAAGAATTTTAAAAGGTAAGTGCAAAAGAGGTTGTAAATTACTCAGTTTTAAAAGGAAACAGCATTATGACAAATGCTATAACATGGGTGTAGCTTAAGGACATTATGCTAATTGGCATAAGCCAGACACAAAAGGACACATATTGTATGATTACATGCATATGAGGTAACTAGAATAAGCAAATTCTTGAAGACAAAACATAGAATGGTGTTTCTCAAGGGCTGGGGAGAAGGGAGGAATGGTATGTTATGGTTATTGTTATTGTTTTTGTTTTTGAGAAAGAGTTTCGCTTTTGTCTCCCAGGCTAGAGTGCAATGGGGATATCTCAGCTCACTGCAACCTCCACCTCCCATGTTCAAGCAATTCTCCTGCCTCAGCCTCCCAAGTAACTGGGATTACAGGCACCTTCCACCATGCCCGGCTAATTTTTGTATTCTTAATAGAGATGGGATTTTGCTGTGTTGTCCAGGCTGGTCTCAAACTCCTGACCTCAGGTGATCCATCCACCTCGGCCTGTGTTACTGTTTAATGAGTACAGTGTTTCAATCTGGAATGATGAAAAAGTTCTGAAAATGGATGATAGTGACGGTTGTAAATAATGCGAATCTAGTTAATGCCGTGGAACTGTACACTGAAAAATAATTAAAATGATATATTTTGTTATGCATTTTGCCACATTTTAAAAAATAATAAAAATAACATATATAGTGTGCTACATTTTATGTAAGATAAAAGAAAAAAATGGGAGGATATACATATATCTGCACATATTTACAGAAATGTATTAGGATTCTCCAGAGAAGCAGAATCAGCAAGATATATCTGGATATTTAAGAGGAGATTTATCATGGGAATTGGCTAACACAGACTTGGTGAGCCAATCCGCATGTTAAGTCCCATAATATGCATCTGAAAGCTGGAGAACCAGGGAAGGCAGAGATGTAGTTAAGTCTGGGTGGGGCTGGAGGCCTGAGAACCAAGGGAGAAGACTGTGTAACTTTCAACCTGAGGACAAAGGACTGGGAAGCAGAAGGTGGTCAGGGTGCAGGTGCAACACATCTCTGCTGGTGAGAGAGACTGTCTGAGTCTGAAGAGCCAATAATAGGAACTCCAATGTCCAAGAATAGAATAAAGATCTTCCAACTCAAGAAGACTCAATTCGTGCTTCCTCCGTCACTTTGAACTATCTGGGCACTCTGTGGATTGCGTAATCCTCACCCCCATCGATGAGGGCAATTTTTCATAGTCAGATGATTCAAATGCAGATTTCTCCTGGAAATAGCTTCATACACCTACCTAGCATAATGTTTCACCAGCTATCTGGGGATCCCTTATCCCAATCAAGTTGACACATAAAATTAACCATCTCAAGAAAGAATAAACCAGAAAATGAGCTGATTACCTGTGAGAAGTGGGGAGAATGAAGTAGAAGGAACATCATGCATATTCAAAAACTAAAGTTAATATCATATGTATTCAAAAGTAAAATTGATAAGAACAATGAAGGGAAAACTATTTCAAGCAGGCTAAAACAAATGAATACTGTCATTATGGGGCAAACCGGGGAAAGGGAGGGAAGAGGGAAGAGGAGGAAGGAGACGTTGGAATCAAACTGAGCAGAATACTAACAGTGAGTGAATATGGACATTATGTACATTATTTCTTTTTGAATGTTTTTATTCATCCAAAGTATTTTCCCAATTAGAAAGTTAAAAAAGAAAAAAATTTAAAAGACCAACAACCAAAACAAAAAAATGGCTGTGGGAACCTGGCTCCCACTGCTGCTCTCATCCTGGGGCTTCGCCGGGCAACAGGGCTGCTTGGTGTTTGAAATCCTAGCAACACTTCTCTGATGAGACCCGCCCACCTTGCTACTGCGGGAGACCTCCACTTTTAGCAATGACTATTATTACAGAACAATGCCTGGCGACTTTTAGACTTCTAGAAATGTTGTTGTCTTTCTTTTAACAACTCAGCTCTCACTCTAAGAACAAGTGAGGCAAAGATTAGGAAACAAAATAAAAAGAAACCAAGAAAAAATAATCTAGATATTGAGTTTGTGCTCCATTTCTCTGCATAGAATACATAATTCAGATCTCCAAATCCAAGTTACTTTAACTCAGAATAAATCGGTGAGTGATGTATGATTTTTTTACATAAGGAAAGAAACAAAGCAATTTTATTACAAAATATGTCTTGTCTTCACTTTGTTCTGAAATGCATGATAGTAATATTACAATATGTCTTAACATCTACATTTTGAGCACCTACTTTGAACACTTTATGCCACTTAGTCTTCAGAATCACCCTATACATTATGTATTAGTATTATTATCCCATTTTACTGATGAAGAAATGGAAGCTAAAGTATACCAACTACTTTTTCAAGGTCAAAAGCAAACCCAGGAATGTCTCATTTGGAAGACTATACCTTCATCTACTGTACCATTTTTTCTTAAAAGAAACCATTCAGTTAAAAGAAAAGAGCAACGTCTGACTAACTCAAACCAGTTTCCAATTCTTTTTTTTTGAGACAGTCTCACTCTGTCGCCAGGCACCAAGCTGGAGTGCAGTGAAGCAATCTTGGCTCACTGCAACCTCCGCCTCCCAGGTTCAAGCAATTCTCCTGCCTCAGCCTCCCAAGTAGCTGGGACTACAGGCACGTGCCACCATGTCCAGCTAATTTTTTGTATTTTTTAGTAAAGACGGGGTTTCACAGTGTTGCCCAGGATGGTCTTGATCTCTTGACTTCGTGATCTGCCCGCCTCGGCCTCCCAAAGTGCTGGGATTACAGCTCTGAGCCACCGTGCCCGGCCACCAGTTTCCACTTCTACAGAACATTCTAGTCCTTTTGATTTGTGACATTCTGCATTTTTATCTAGATTTTGGTTCACAAAATTGCTCCCAAATACAATTTTAAAATATTAGCACTGTTTAGTTAAACAGAGTTAGATTAAAAATGGAAATAGAGTATCACCAATGGAGAAAACAATGTTTATTATTGTAGAGTTCCATTTTCTAATTTCTTTCTGCCAATGCGTGAATACATGCATGCACACACACACACACACACACAATTTATCCATGGCTTGGATCAATGTAATTTAGACTCCTTTCTTTCACAAAGATCATACCGTTAAAATTAGAACTGAAGGTCTGCATGAGCACAATTTCAAACTGACTGAAAATAATGGGCTCCTTTGCACACCGATTAAATAAGAGCAAATATATGAAAACAGAGTGTCTTGAAATTTATAGGTGCTAGATAATTGTGAGTTGATCCCCCATGATGTTCTCCCGATGGTTTCTCTACTTGGATGATGGTCAAGTTCTGATAATATTCTGATAGCAGAAGAATGAATTTCGAGCCCGCAAATTCATCCACCCACATTGCCTCTCTCATCTACAGGAAACTTTCATGCTTTTTCCAAAATGTGTCCCAAATAAATAACAGCAAAACAAATTTTTGTTTGTTTTTTATTTTGTTTGTAAGGACATCCAAATATTTCATCCAGGAATCATACTCACCATCAGTGCAATTAGGGATATATTTAAGCTTCCGGCTGTGATAACGACCTCTGAGGTCATTTCAAGATGAGTCATCCCAAGTTGCCTGCAAACACAAATCTCAAGATGCCACCTGGAAGGGCTATGCTGTCCAAACTGAGAGATGTGGTTTTAAAAGTCTAGTCAAGCTCCCATTTGTTAATGAAGCCACACATCCATGGATCCCCACAGGGGAGTAAGTCACTCAGAGCATTCCACAGGCTAGGCTGCTCAGCCACGAGAACATCTTACTTAGAATTCTGAATGCCAGGTCTTCACTAAACAGTTAGCAAATGTACTAACAGTGTCACATGTCGCTAATAGAGCAGAGTAGCAGCTGCTCATCTTGGAAGGGGCCCTGGCTTTCCAGTTGACCATGATCTTCTCCTGGTAGTTTCTCTACTTGGATGATAGTCAAGTTCTGATAATATTCTGATGACAGAAGAATGGGTTTTGAGTTCGCAAATTCACCCACCCACATTGCCCCTCTCATCTATGGGAAGCTGCCATGCTTTTCCCAAAATTGTGTCCCAAATAAAGAACAGCAAAAAAAAAAAAATTATTTTTTATTTTATTTTTATTTTTTGGTTTGTAAGGACATCCAAATATTTTATCGGGGAATCGTACTCACCATCAGTGCAATTAGGGACATAGTTAAGCTTCTGGTTGTGATAAATGACCATTCCATACTGTCTCACCCAAGCTCACTTCACTCGTTGTGTCTCACCTTCCTGGCTCATGGAGGCATTTGACCTATATTTCAATGCCTTACAAAACACCGAAGAACAAACAGATTTTAGAAACACATCTTTAGCACATAGTATTTGCTAGGCATTATAAGAAATAATAATAAAAAAAAGACCCTGCTCCTATGTAATACGAAAGAAAAGTGACATATATAAATGACAGCAATAGAAGATAAAAGTCAAAAAGAATAGCAAGAGGGACACAAAACTAGTGAAAACCACTTTTTTGTCACTAGAGAGGAATATTGGGAAAAGATTCACGCATGCGGTGCCATGGAAGTTAGGCTCTGAAAAGTACACAGATTCAGAGATGCGAGGAGAGAGAACAGATGCAAAGACTGAAGGAAACGATCGTGGAAACAATGATGAGGTTGCTCAGGAAGTACCGAAGTGCCGCAGCTTTCAGAGACACGGTATATGGAAGAGACTGAAGGAAGGCAAGATGGGAAAGCTGAGTTGGAACTGATGGTGAAGAACGTGAAATGCCAAGCCAGTAGGTCCGATCTTATTCCATATGCATTGGGGGAAACTTGAGCTGGGTGTGACATGATCTGAGCTCTGTCTTAGAAAGGATTTTGTAGCAGAGATGAGAATAATTTAAAGGGAGACACAGATGACCCAGAAAGAATGATGAGGAGATGATGATAGTTTCTTTTCACTGCTATTCAAATGACCACAACCACAGTGGCTTGAAACACATTTATTGCTCTGTCATGCTGGAGATCAGAATTCTCAAAATGAAGTTGTCAGTAGGGCTATATCCCTGCCAGTGATCTAGGAGAGAAATCCTTTTGCCTCTTCCGGCTTCTAGAGGCTGCCTCCACTCCTTGACTCATGGTTCCTTCCTCCATCTTCAGGGCCAGCAGAGTCGCAAATCTCCCTCTCTTCCTCTTTCCTCCTCTCCTTCCCTTTTACCTCTGCATCCACAGTTACACATTTGTCTTGTTTCTCAGACTTCTGTCTCCCTATTTTGATTACATTTAGCACTCACTTGGATAATCCATAACAATTTCCCCATCTTGAAATCCTTACCTTCAGCACACCTGAAGCGTCTCTTGTGCCAGGAGACAGGTCCCATGTATTAGGATGTAGATACTGCTGGGGGTCAATGATTCTGTCTACCAGAGACAAAAGCCATAGACCAGAAGGAGGCAGTGCTCTCTGTAGTAAGGCAAGAACAGTGCACACAGGGATGGCCCTCAGTCCCACTGCCTCCTGCCCCTCTGTTCTGTACCTCGGGGTAGACAGAGGAGATGAGAGCTCACAGTTGTGTGTACTGTCTCCAACAGGACTCTTGTTAAAAATAGCAGGAACACCACTCGAATGCCTTCAACAAAAAGTGTGAATCTATCAACTATTAATCAGCTCACAGTAGATTACTGAATTAATCAGAATGAATCAGTTGTCACTGGAAAGCCCAGGGTCAGGGCATCCCTTGATTCCTTGGTTAGATGATCAGTCAGCTTGTCTCCTCTCTTAATGTGCCTAATTTTGTATGGGCTTCGTTCTCGAGCAATACCTCTCATTGATGATGTTTAGGAGCTACATATGTACATTGACACAGCTCTACCACCTCAATGGAGAGGTGCTACATTCTTCCCAACAATCCCCAAGAAGGCACCTGCTGAGCCTCATTGGGTAAACTTAGGTCATGTGCCCATCTCTGACCTAATCAGAGTTATCAGCAGGATAGAATTTACTGACTGGCCAGGTCTGTCATAAGCTCACTCTTGAAACAGGGAGGTGGGGAAGAATCATCCACTATTTACAAGCACCGGTTAGATGAAGAGAGACATTCTTAGTAGAACAATATGGTGTCGTCAGAAGAGTAAAGGAAAGGAAGCCACAAACAGCAGATACCCTCTTACTGGACAACAGAAGAAACAGAACAAGACACAGCCCTTCCCAAGGGTTCATTTCTGGGCACTCCATTCTAATTCTCTTCCACCTGTCTGTGCCTAAATAGAGAGGAGTGCCTCAGGCACATCGGGTGGTCTTGTGCCTGCATCCCACTGTCTTGTTTGGGATTGCAGTTTCTTGTTCGTCTATTTAATTATCTCAGTTCATATGCTTTCGGCAGGAGTTTAAAATAAATTTACAACTGAGCACTTTCATTCCAGTCAAGCCACAAGAGCTGCTGACAACTCTTTAATTGAAAAAGTGTTTTCAATTTTCCAAGAGACCTGGGATTATATTAAAAAATGATCCTGCTCTTCTGTCACTGCTATTACGGTGCATCACCAGACAGGTCCATAAACACTGATTTGACGTTAAAAATGTTTGATAATGTTGGCCAGGGGCTACATTATCCCTCCACAAACAAATACATAATTATATCAGTAATGTATACAGATAGGTTTCTTCCTCTAAATTATATTTGGTGACTTAACAGTCGGTCCATAAAGCACATTTGATCGTAAAAAAAAATAATGGCGCTGCTAAGTATGTGAGGTACGCGGTTAGGTCAACGATGGTGTGCCCATTAATGAGCTATTAGTCAGCAGTTAAAAAACCGCTTCCCAAAGCTTACCAGAAAGTGTTTCTGAGCTATATTTTCTACTTAAAATGCTGATAAATAGGAAAATATGTGTATGAATGTATCACAAGGCTCAAAGTTAAAATGTTTGAAAGGCTGTACAATGAACATTATTCTACCATTCCTGTCATTCAGCTCCTTCGTTCCACGTCCAAACAATTGTTTCCTTGTGTGCGTGTGTGTGTGTGTGTGTCCTAACAATGTGTTTCCATAAGCAAATGTATTCATATATGTGTGTTATTTATGGGTACGTACTTTTATATATGTACGTGTATATGTATGTTATAAAATTATATTTACATAGACAGGTGACCTTAACACACGGCTAAGCATGGCACAGGTCCACTCATAAGTGAGTTTTTTTCAATAAATATATTACAAAATGATTTGGAGGTTTTCAGCAATCTGGAAAAACTCACGGTCAAACCATGTCACCAAAAAATAGCAAAACAAAATAGGAAAAAGTTAGGTATATCATGAATGCATAAAATACACATAGATACTAATCTATTTTGGGGCTAATCGACTGTTGATGTTATTAATAATTTTGGTCAACAGAAGGCTGTTGGTGGTTAGGTTTTGAAGTAGTTGAAAATTATATGCAGACTTTCTACCATGTGGGGGTTGGTGCTTCTGACCCCTGCATTGGTCAAGACTGTATCAGTATGCGTAGTTGCATGTGTCTGCGTTCTGAAATACTATGGTAGCAGAAGAAAAGGAAAGTGTGGAAGAACAGATACAGTAGGTTCCAATTTGTGTGAAAGAGGAAACATCTAAATACATGTGGGTATGTAGATATAGCTGCTCTTTAGAAGGACCCACAGGAATGGAATAAAAGAGGAAAAATACTTTTAACTGTTTACATTTTACAATTTTTAAAAATGTCTGTTACATGCACATATGAAAATAGAAAAATCCATTTTTCAGGGCTTTGATATTCATAACATTTCCTCCACTTATAAACAGGCAGTATCTTTCTTTTTCCTGGAGTCTGGATGGCCTGGAATGTGCTGTGACCATAGAATGTAGTAAGAGGGAGACTGGACCAGCTCCAAGCCAGCTTTTCTGATACCTGCAGCTTCCGGCTCCTCTGGAGGAGAAGTCAGCCAGTAAGTAAGAAGTCAACTCACACTGAAGCCACCATGCAGGGAGGAAGCCTAAGCTAGCCCAGTGGGGAGGCCAGTGGTGGAAAACTGAGAAAGGCAGTGGACAGGGCAAATTGAGACCCCAGACGTGAAGCCAGTTGAGTCATCCCAGTCTTTTGGATAATTGCAGCTAAGGCTCCCATTATTGTGGCTCAGAGATGACTCATGTCCCTTCTCCCCTGAGCAAATTCTCACCCAGAGGATCATGAAGAAATAAAATGGTTGACCTTTCATACCACCATATTTAGGGGTGGTTTGTTACATTGCAATAGACAACTGAAGCAAGCATGTAGAACCCTACTTTCCAGAAATTGAGGACAGTGGAGGGTTTGTGTGGATGATAAGCAAAAACAAGTATTTTCATCACTTGTGGCTGAGAGGTATTGCAGGTGCAATTTTAAAGGCCCCGTGGATTAACAGCTCATGTAGGTCCAAGTCCGGGCTTTGAATGCACTACTGTTCCCTTGTTGGAAGCACCAGCCTCTAAGTGAATAAAGCAGGTGTACTGATCACTCTATATGCCACTGGGTGACACAGAAGGTTTTAGAAAGACACCATATCCTCTACCTCACTGTAAACTAAAGAAAGACAAACCATAGTGAGACCTCGGTCATGTCGGGGTCACCAGCTGAGATGCTGATCACCACCTGTGGAGGTCTGTCCTGCAGACCTTGACTCAACGAAGGATGTATGAATGCACTCATACACCCAGTACAGTGATTTCCAGTGGGCTAGGGCTTCAGAGGGTGATTGCAGCTAATCGACCAGGACTCCTGTACCTCCTTACATTTATTCAGTATAGATTTAATAACAGAGGTTCTAAGTCAACATGCTTGTGGATAATTAACATGGTTAAAAGGGTAGCTTTACAAATAATAAATGCTTTTGGTTTCGGGGCCCATAGTAAACACCATTAATTCGTAATTCCCCTTTGACCTCTCCCTGAGAAAACCATCCAGCACAAAGTTTACATGAGCAAACAAATTAGAGACAAAGGGATGTGGGGTAAACACACTTAACTAGGGAAGCTTTATTTTCCCTATCTTTTACCCTAGGACTTAAAATTCTAACATAATGATCTGGTTGCCTTCAGCCCGTTCCATCAAAACCTTTCGGCCTTCCAAAAGGTTTGAGACTATAATCTTCTAACTTTATTTCCCTAATATTTTGCCAGCCACCTTAAGTGAATCCCAACATCACAGCTCTTCAGAACTTCATGTTCCTCTAGTATGAAGACGTTCTTATCCTTGGACAATCTCTCTGTCTTGTTGAAAGTATCAAATAAGATTTCAGGGCAAAAGTGTTTTATACACTATAAAGTGTGGTACATACTTGGTGAGTTTCTAGATCCTATTTTGAAGAAAAAACAGTTATTCAGACCTTGAATTCCAGCAGAACTAACAAATTGGAGGCAGGCTGGCATAAGACCTAAGATTGTGTGTGGCGTAGAGCAACTATCTGGGCTGACACCTTGGTTCTTCTATTTATTTCCTGGGTGAACTGAAGAATGTGACTTCATTTCTCTGTGCCTTACTTTGCTTAACTGTAAAATAAGGGTGATAATACTCACCTCTCATTGTGTCATAAAACTTACATAAGCAACTACATGTGACGTGCTTGAAACAATGCCTGGCATACAGCAAGTGTATTGCTGCTATTTTGATTATAATAATAATTTTAAGTTTTCAATATCGTTATGGTCCTCCAAACACTTTGTTCTGATAACAGAGCGGCTGAGTCACAAAATTTAAAACTTGGAATGATCATACTATTGATTCATCTAACCCAGCCTTCTCCCGGCATCATCAGTATCCCCATCAATCACGCTTGCACATTTTCTGAAATGGGAACTCACTATCACCCTGGTAGCCTATATGCTTGTTGTGGGGTTCTGATGATTTGTTTCGAGTAAATGTCCAACGCTGAAGTTGCTGAGTTAGACGGCACATTCACTTACAAGCCTTTCAATTGTAATTCCCAATGTGTCCTTAAGAAAGGTGATATTCATATACAAGTACTACTCATAAAGTGCTCAATTCAACACAACCTGAAGCAAAGAGAGTTGTATTAAAAGCCACTTTCCAGTTTGAACAACAAAACAATAACTATTCCTCATTCTTATTTTACATTCATTATATAACTAATGAGGCTGAATATTTTATCTCAAATGTTTACTGCCTTTTTCCATTTTGACTTGCATGTTAATGTCCTTTATCTATTTATTTGATGCGTTTGCTTTTACCTTAATTAATTTATAAATTCCCTGTCTTACGCATACTCATTCTTTGTTAGAAAGTTTGAAAATAGTTCCCCCAACATGTCATTTGCCTTTTAGTTTTGATTTTGGTCTAATGTGATAAACAGACACTTTAAAATGTTTTGTAGCCAAGTTATTTTTTATGGTTTATTCTTTAGCTTTTATAATACAAAAGCCTTCCTTGCCTATACATCATATCAATATTCACCTCCCTATTTTTCTGTGCTCCTTATAGGGGATTTAATTTTGACATAACAACCAATGCATTTTGTGGCATTAAAACTTGTAAGGTTATTCTTCTCTCATTCTAATAAGACTGGGGGCCAACAAACATATGAAAAAATGGTCATCATCACTGGTCATCAGAGAAATGCAAATCAAAACTACATTGAGATACCATCTGATGCCGGTTAGAATGGCGATCATTAAAAAATCTGGAGACAGCAGATGCTGGAGAGGATGTGGAGAAGTAGGAACACTTTTGCACTGTTGGTGGGAGTGTAAATTAGTTCAACCATTGTGGAAGACAGTGTGGCGATTCCTCAAGGACCTAGAAAGAGAAATTCCATTTGACCCAGCAATCCCATTACTGGGTATATATCCAAAGGATTATAAATTGTTCTACTATAAGGACACATGCACACGAATGTTCATTGCAGCACTGTTTACAATAGCAAAGACTTGGAACCAAATCAAATGTCCATTGATGATAGACAGGACAGGGAAAATGTGGCACATATACACCATGGAATATTATGCAGCCATCAAAAATGATGAGTTCATGTCCTTTGTAGGGACATGGATGAACTGACACAAGAATAGAAAATCAAACACCTCATGTTCTCACTTTTAGGCGGTGTTGAACAATGAGAACACATGGACACAGGGAGGGGGACATCACACATTGGGGTCTATCGGGCGGGAAATAGGGGAGGGACAGCAGGGGGTGGGGAGTTGGGGAGAGATAGCATGGGGAGAAATGTCAGATATAGGTGAAGGTGAGGAAGGCAGCAAATCACGCTGCCAAGTGTGTACCTATGCAACAGTCTTGCATGTTCTTCACATGTACCCCAAAACCTAAAATGCAATAAGAAAAAGACTGGGGGCATTTATTGCTTCAAAAAGGAAGGGCAGTTAAAAGGGAAATAAGACATGGAAATATGGGAGTATGTGTTGCGGAGAAGGGCCTCACTGTCAGCCTTCTATCTTCCCAAATCGCTCCAGAGAAAGATGTCATGATGTGTTTTTAGCTAGTTGCACCTGAGACAGCTACAGACTCTAATCTCATCAAGTGCAATGACTGGAGCAGCCAAATATTTTTCATAAGAAAAATGGGCAGGAACTGACTGCAAGAAAGTCCAGAAGGTAGGTGCCTTCTCACCAAGGCAAAGACGAAACCCTCAGCACTATCTGAGCTGTCATATAATATATAGGCAGAAGTCCTGGACCATTACCAGAGAGAGACACAGAGATGACTGAGAAAACTTCAAATTAAAAAAAAGATTAGATGAGCCCTATCAGGTCAACACCTAGATGTCAGCCTGTGAGACTGAGGGGAGAACCTGGTCATATCTGCCTGGACTTCTGGCTCCCAGAACCATCAGCTCATAAATTGTAAGCCTCTAAATTTATGGTAAGATTTTTAGGCAGTAATAGAAAACTAATATGTAAGAGTTATTTTATAATGGCTTGACAAGTTGAAGAAGTATTTATTGTACATCTCACATGAGCTACTTTAGTAGAGCAATACACAGCATTCTGATCTCTCTCTCTCTATTTCTCAAACACACACACACACACACACACACACATAATTGATGTAATACAGTGTGTGATGTAACTCCATTACAGAAAAAGAAAGCCTACCCATTTAGCAGCAAGCCCACCTAGAATCCAGCTATTGATTTCTAATACCATTCTCCAATGAAAAGAAATACAGTTTCCTGGGAAAATGACTGATTCTAGAACTGAGAAAGAGAATATGCAAAATGAGGCGGGAGCATCTTGTTGTGCCAGAAAGTAAGAAAGTGCTCAAAAGAAAAAAAAATCATTTTTGGTGGTTATGCAAAGGTACACACTAAAAGAACTCCCAGTGGCCAGTTCTAGACAAATTCATGCGACAAAATAAATAAAATACTGTTGAGTAACCCAAAGTACAAATAAAATATTCACGAGACACCTTGACATAAAGGCTTAAATCAATCAGCAGAAGAGAAGAAATAAGTCTCCTCTGCAGAATAATTCCAATTCCAAAAAAATTATGTAGATATTCCGCCCTCAAGGAGACTCAGCATAACTCATCACTCCTGAAGTGTGGACTGGACCTAAATACCCACGGCCATGGTGACAGGTCAGGATAGTTACTTCTTTTCAGCCTCCTTTGGCAAGAGCCCAAATTGTTCTCACCTCTTTTCCATGACTTTAAGGAGTATTTAAAATTCCAAATATAAGTTTCTTCTCTGCCATCACCATTGGCATCATCACTAGTACATACCCTCTATGCAATGCTTCAAAGAGGATTTTTCCCTGGGAGCTTCTGTGGCAGGGAATTTCTTCGTCACCGTTGTACAATCCAGGAAAATAAGGCAGAGCTAGCTACACTTGTTGCATGGTAACTCAGAAGTTAAGCAGTTGATTTGTGGTTTTCTGGTGGAGAGCAGACCTACCTGCCCCCAGCGCCTCCCCACATTGGTTAGGATGCCAAGACCAGTGTTGAGATAGTTGATCCAAAAATGCATCTAAAAGGTATGTGGTGGTTCATTAGTCACAAAATGGGATTTTGTGGGGACAGCAGGATTGTTCCTGGTACGAATGGAGCCTGTGGCTTGAGTGGAGCAGAGGGTGGGGGATAGAGGGAGGGCAGCCTTGCCTCTGATTGCTGATGGGAGGTCGGCTGGGGTGGGCTCTAGTGCACAGGTCATGGCTTGCAAAGCTTTACTCCCTACGGTGCTCAGGGACGCGGTGCTGGACTTCCTTACCGACTTTCTTTCTTACCGGGGCAGGTGAGGGCTGGGTCTTGAAAGGGATCAGGGCCAACCATCAAAAATGGAGTCAGACTCTGTATCACAGCAGTCATGTAGAATACCAAACTCGGGTCTCAGGACTCCAGACCCACTAGGTGGTTTCTGCCCCACTGCATCTGCCGTATATAACACAGTCATGGAGAGGCACACAGACCACACGCAGGCGATGGGCTTGCACTTTGAATACTACTCACCACTGTGAGCCCTGGGCTGCATCACTCCTCACTGGCAAGCCTATCTCCTAGGCACACGGGGATGACCAAAGTGCCTACTTTGTAGGACTGTCTTGAGAAGTAAATGAGAGAAAATAAGAGAGATGTTTAACTTAGAACCTGCTATGTTGTAAATGCATCAACATGGAACGCAGTTAATTATCATTCGCTCAACAGCATCTGCCTATCTTCCTGCCCACAGGGCTCTGCATTCAATCTCAGGCAAGATAGCAAGTCGAGGGTGTTTCTTAGTGAGGAGAGTGGTCTGATGGGTGGGGGGTCATCTCTACTCCTCGGTGGCTGGGGAATGTGGATGAGTAATTTGCTTAGCAGTTTGCACTGAACACTTAATGTTTGTTTTGTTTTGTTTTTGTAATTGTGTGTGCCAGGCACTGTTCTAGGTGCCACAGACACCACGGCGTGAATCAAGATAGGCAAGAGTCCTGCCTTGTGTAGTGTGCATCCAAGTGGGACGAGACAGTGAGGCCCACATTCACAAATAAATAAGCAAGGTGCCTTAAAACAACATCAGTTTGGTTTCTTGTCCTTTTAGAGGTCAGAGTCTGGAAATGGGTCTATGGGACTGAAATCAAGCCATAGCAGGGATGTGTTCATGTGGGAGGCTCCAGGGGAGGGTCCACTCCTGACTGTGTTTTCCAGTTTCCAGAGGCCACCTGCAGCCCTTTCCTTAGGTCTCTCCACCAGCAATCCTGATTCTCCAACCTCTGCAGCTGTGGTCACCTCTCTTCTGACTCTGACCTTCAATCCTTCTCTTTACTAGGAAACATGATTACACAGGACTCACCCAGATAATCCTGGGTAATCTCCCAATTCAAGGCACTGAATCACATCCACAAAGTCCCTTTTACCAAGTAACATATTCACCAGCTCCAGGGACCAGCACATGGCCCTCTTTAGGGGGCCCAGCTACACTTGCACGTTGCAAAACTTTCTATATTAAACCAGTGAACAATGAGTTCAAATCAAAGATCACAAGTTCAGATGTCCTGCAGTCGCCAGGAAGATCAGATACATGGGTCAAAAGGGAGAGGCATAGTCATGGAAATTTATATTAATTTGCTCAAACTGACGTAACAAAGCTCCACGGACTGGTGGCTTAAACAGCAGAGATGCATTTCTTCACAGTTCTGGAGGCTGGAAGTCTGAGATCAAGGTGTCTCTGTAGGGTGGCTTTCTTCTGAGGTCTCTTTCCTGGGCTTGTAAGTGGCTGTCTTCTCCCTGTGTCCTCACATAGTCTACCCTGTGTCTGTCCTAGTCTCCTTTTCTTTCCTTCCTTCCTTCCTTTCTTTGTTCCTTCCTTCCTTCCCTCCCTCCCTCCCTCCTTCTCTCTCTCTCCTTCCTTCCTTCCTTCCTTCCTTCCTTCCTTCCTTCCTTCCTTCCTTCCTTCCTTCCTTCCTTCTTCTTTTCTTTCTTTTCTTTCTCTCTCTCTTTCTCCCTTCCTTCCTTCCTTTCTCTTTCCTTCTTTCTTTCTTTCTTTCTTTCCTTCTTTCTTTCTTTCCTTCTTTCTTTCTCTCTCTCTCTCTCTCTCTC
>NW_016107545.1:2190903-2211184 GCF_001604975.1 Cebus imitator | reverse complement strand
CTGCCTGCCGGGTTCAAGCAATTCTCCTGCCTCAGCCTCCCCAATAGCTGGATTTACAGGCATGTGTCACCACGCCCAACTAATTTTATATTTTTTAGTAGAGACAGGGTTTCTCCATGTTGGTCAGGCTGGTCTCGAACTCCTGACCTCAGGAGATCTGCCCGCCTCAGCCTCCCAAAGAGCTGTGATTACAGGCATGAGCCACCATGCCCGGCCTCAAATTTTTCATTTTGTTTGTATGATTTTGCTTATGTTCTTGTCTACTGTTTAAATAAGTCATCCTGGGTTAGCAGCGTGCGTCCCCAGACTCTCTAACCACTCTGGACATGCTGTGGGAGAGGGGAGGGGGCTTTCTTTCTCCTGCTTTGCCTCCCCTTCCGGAAGACTGGTAATGAGTTGTGGAGGGAGAAGATCTAAAGTGCAAGAAAGAAGTTACCTCCCTAGGACTGGCATGAGATGGTGCAGGTGCACTCTGGTCAGGGCATGAGCTGTTTTTGCAAAACATCCCCATCCAAAAAAGGGGTATGAAGCCACCACCCTTTACTCGTCCAGCTCCTTCACTGGACTTTGACTTCCATGAGGGCAGCACAGAGGCTGACTTTTGACTCTAACCCCTGGGATAGGCACAAGGCCAAGCCACAGACAGAAGTCAGTAGATACTCATTAAATTAATGAAGAAGTCAAGGAAATGCCTTGGAAAGAGATAGATGTTCTACAAGGAAACAACCCCCTGAAACACCTTTCAAGTCCGCACGTGTGCTGAGGCTGAGGGGCCTCTGGGACCTCACTCATGGTACCCAGATGAATGGGCGGCACTCTCTGCCTGCTCCATCTTGATGACAATGAGAAGGATACCTGGATGCTCTCAGCGTCCTCTCTGCATAAGAGAAACACAGATTTTAAAGGATCTGGCAATTTGTGTTAGAAACCACCTACAGATGACTTGTTTTCATTGGTCTATATAGGAGTATCAAAAGTTCTTCAATTTCTTCCATAATTTCATCAGACTTCACTAATGAGAAAGATACCTGAACCAAGAGATGGAAATTGCAATCAACAAAATCAGGGAAAAGGAAAAGCTCTTTGATTGACTCACATTTTTTCCTTCTTTTTTCTGCAGTCTTATTTGAACAGGAAAGCTAACGAATGACTATCCCAGTTTTGCCAAAACCTAAGAACGTTGCCACAATGCAACTGACATTGCAATATATTAACAAGACACAACTCTAAGGAATGATCAGCAACAAAATTACAAGCATGAAGAATAAACAAGTGATAGCTTTTCTGTCTAATTGTCAGATGAGAAGACATTTCAAGGTTTCAGGCATATGCAAGCTACTTCAGGAATCAAAGCCTCACTAAAAAGAGTGGGGATTTGTGATGTAATAGGAAACATTTCCAAGCCTTCGTTACAGAGCAAGGGAAAACAGAGATTCCTCAAGCAGCATGAAATGAGATCTTCCCTGGGTATAAGAAGAGCCCATTAGAGGGACATTATGGGTGTTTTTGCCTCTCAAGGATGCCAGGCAGGATTCAGGCTGTAAGCCCATTGGCTGGTGAGGAAGCTACAAAAACAGGAGCCCTTAGAGCTGAGTCCCCATGATGTTCTCCAGGTAAACCCTCTGTGCACCTAAGACCTGAAAGGCTCACAGTACAGCTCAAATAAAAGCTCTCTTTTAGCGACAGGGTTGAATCTTCAAATGCCTGGTGATGCACAAAACATACACGAACTTATCTGCAAGTAAGCAAAAGTTAGCATAAACAGCTGCTGCAGCACCCCTGACACAGGACAGTAAAGAATATTTCTGCTTCTGAAACAAAGGTGGGAAGTAAATCTTCCTGGAATCATAAATTAGCTGCTACACATTCACCCAGAGAAGCAGATCCATGAAGAGCCATTGGCTGCAGACCTAAGCATTCTCTGGATCCATTTTTCTAATTAAAATGAAATCTATCCTTTTTATTTTAAAAATAGCAATGGAGTCATAGGACAAAATAAGTAAGGTTTCTCCTACAAGTGAAGTTTACTATTCACTTCTACCTTTTTTTCTGTCTAAAGTGTTCCGTGCTGTCCTCATGGAAGTCAAAGTTCAGTGAAGGCACTGAATGAGTCAGTGGTGGTGGCCTCATATAATCTTAGCCATTTAGGAATACAGGTGATTAAAAGCAGCTTCCCTTTCCTCAGCCCAGAGGTGGATCAACGGATAGGAACAAATAAAATATGGAAAGACATATACAGTTTTTATCGTTTTCTGGGCAAAAGTCCAGTCTCTAGGCTCATGGAGTCAGTGTTTGTAAAGCCATCCAAGGAGGGCCAGTCTTGGGGCTGTATATAATCAGCATAGAATGCCAGGCTGCTGTTAACCGCCGAGGTCTCTGAACCGACAAGCCCTGTTGGAGAGGCAGAGAATAGACAGAGGATGAAGTTGTGGACAGGTAAGCAGCATATTCTTTTTTATCTGAAGGAGACAAGATAAAATTGCTTGGATATAGGGTGCAGCCCTAGAGGGTCCTGTGAGTCCTTCTCTACAGATGTGGAGACAAGAAACTGTGAAAATACAGACACAGGACATGGAGATAGAGAAAAGAGAGTTTGGGCCCGGGGTCCACTGCCAACCAAAGCGCGGAGTCCGGCAGTGACCCCTGGACACTCTGACTTTTATTGAGTACAAGGTAGGGGGCAGGGTAGGTAGGGTGAGGTAATGGTGGCCAGTCATAGGGTCAGGTAAGTCACGTGTCTTGGAGACAGGGGCTCAGGATTTTCAAGAAGCCGAGGGGAAGAGAAAACCTAATGTGTCAGCACTTTTTTCATACCTGTCCAGAATATCAAGGATGTTAAAATTTATGTTACGATTGTTAATTCTTATCTTAGAAGAAAGAGAGGAACCAGGTGCAGAAACAGGATGAAAGTAGACATGGAATGTGACCGCTGAAGCACAGCACCACATAGACAGTTAAGTTCCTGGATGTCTGTGGGCCTCCCTGACAACCACCAAGCCCACCACAAGAGCTTGGAAGAGCGGAGTTTTCTCCTAACTCCCCCGAGGAAGGAGACGTCTCAGCCATTTGGACATCTCCTTTCCTAGCTGGCTAAACAGCGGGCGCTTTCCCAGAGCTGGCGCTGCCACCCAGCCATGGAGCCCTCCACCTTATGTGGGTGAGACAGAGGGCTTAGAGTATCTTGCCTTAGGGTCACCTCTTTCTCAACCCCACTTCAGTTCCATGCTTCATGACCTGAGACTTATTAGTAAAATAAAAGATTATATGATTGTAAATATGTATATATTTATGATTATATGTGAATAGCTGTGATTATTTATGATTATATATAGGAATAACTATGTAACTATATCTTTAATTCTTTTCTAATTCGATATTTATATGAGAACAGACTGAGACCTCAGACCCTTGCCTCTGCCCTTGCGGGGTTCCCCCCAAACTTGGACTTTACTTACCAAATGTTTTATGATAGAGAAAATAGGCAGACTTTTTTTTTCTCAATAAGAACCTGGTGTTACTTAAAATGGTTGTCTCTATTGAATGGAAGAGACAGAGAGAGAGAGCGGAGAAAGAATGTGAATTCCTTAATAGATCTTTGTATGTACTTATTTTATCTCTAGTTGTCTGTATTTTGTGACTGTTATTAAAGTTTTGCTGTATTCCCAATGCCCTTTTGTGAAAATTGCTAAATTATCCTTCTTTATTTTTTGTTTTGTTTTTTGAAATGGGGTCTCACTTTGTCACACAGGCCAGAGTGCCGTGGTATGACCTCAGCTCATTGCAATCTCTGCCTCCTGGGCTCAAGTGATTCTCCTGCCTCAGCTACCCAAGTATCTGGGATTACAGGTGCCCGCCACCACCCCCAGCTAATTTTTGAATTTTTAGTAGAGATGGGGCTTCACCATGTCAGTCAGGCTGGCCTCGAACTCCTGCCCACCTCAGCCTCCCAAAGTATTGGGATTACAGTCCTGAGTCACCACACCTGGCTAAATCACCCTTCTATTTAAATGGAGACATGGCACTAGAATCTATTTCTCTCTACTCATTTCTGTTAAAACCCTGCACTGAAGCCTTAGCCTTTCCCTGTTGTGTGGGGCCATGGTTTGCTGAGGTGTGTATTTATGCATTTCAGAAATCGCTGCAGGCTACTGGAATCATTATCTCTGGGGGTTCAGAAATTTCAAATGCACTGATCTTTTTCTGCAATGCTACAACAATGACTTGCACTTAGGGTCTTCTCTATCTTCGTAATGTCAATTAAGTCAATAGATTTAAAAAGAAATTTAAAATGCAGTCATTGGGGCCAATTGCCAGGAAGAGCAGGCTTCAGTGTGGCTTTTAAAGAAGGAATGAAGGTGAGAGAGAGGCGGATTTTGTTCTCTGGTGGCCATTTATTTGTTTTGTTTTTTCTCTCTCAGTTCTGACAGTCTACAGATACAAGTAACATACATTCCAATTCCACACATTTTAACTCAAAAAGGAGAAAGAGCACCTCGAGGTTGGTTGTTGTTTGCTGACTCCTATCGCTGAAAAGACCAGAGTCTGGTCTGGCTGACCTCATGCTTGCCTAGAACATGGGGCTTCCTCCAACTCTTCATTCCATCTTCTACTGGGCTGGGTGATTCCATATGATATATGGAATTCCATATGATGATATGGCCTTATAGATTCAGGATAGACCATCCACTTTTAACATTTCAAACTGAAAAGAAATTATCTCTCTAGTGGCTCCAGAAAAAAATATCCAGCTTCACTCTGCTTACACCAATCTGGGCCCATCCAGCAATAATATCTATGACTGTGGGAAGCATCTGACTGGTTATATCTGGGTTCCATGATCCATCCCTGAGTCTGGACATAGAGACCACCTGAATCACATGGACTGAGAATAGGGGAGAAATGTTCCCTAAATAAAATGGGGTGCCTCTCACCACACACGGAAAATGCAGAGGGATGGGCATTTGCAAATTTAAGTATTTGCAACCAGACTAATGTAATTTAAATCACTGAGTTGTATAAACCAACAGTGTCTGCAGGCTATAATTATCTTTTGGCCTTCTAATTTGCAGCATGTGACTAAAATACCATTTATTGTTAGATCTTTAGGTTATCCCCAATTTTACACTATTATAAACAATGCGGATGTGAAAATATTTGAACCAAAGTTCTTGAAAACAATATGTGATTAATTCCTTGGGGTTAATGTCAATAACTGAAACTTCTGATAAAGGTCATCTGTCTTCCAAGGTTTTTAATATGTGTTGCAAAAATGTCTTAGAAAACATTTGCACTAACTCAGAACCTCACCGGCAGCATATGTGAGTGTTGGTCTCTTGATATATTTCACCCTTTTGACTATAATAGTGTTTTTACATATGTATTAATGTTACTAGTATATAGTAATTTTATCATTAAAGTTTGCACTTCTTTGGTTTTTGGTAAGCTTGAACATCTTTCATTTCTGTAGTGTTTGTTTATATTTCTTCTTTGATCAATTACCCATTCTCATTACTTGTTCATTTATCTTTCATTTGTTTGGATTCTTTATATGTCAAGGGTATTAACAAAAGTTCCAATTCTACATCTTATTTTTTAAAAATCTAAAAAATAATTTTAATACACATTTAGCTTTTACCACGTGGGCCATAGTATTTCTTAAAATGATTCTGAGATTTAAAATAGATGTTATTCCAGTCTAAAATTGAAATACACTCTTTGATAAGAGGTATGTGATTAGAATTACAGGTACAATACATCCACTTAAATAACAGCCTATTTCTCCACATACACACCACAGATTGTGTTCTTAGAAGCCCTTTAATCAAATGCATATTGTTTTCTAACTTCACATGTATTTCCTCATCACTAAAGTATAATTTTACCTGTGATCAGTACCACTAAATCTCATCTCATGCTGTTCCTACCCTCATACTTTATAGTCTCCTGATACCAAACGAAATGTAATTAAGCAACGTAACACATCACTTCAGGCCTTACTCATCTGATTCACTCCTTTTCCTCGAGATGTCACTCAAAGGGGCTGGAGAGCAGCCAAGATGGGTGCCTGCTCCTTCTTCTGGGACCTCTGACCTCAAGGGGCACTAACATGAGGCCAGTAGGATTGCACCTGTACAGGGTGTCTAACAACCCCTGTTGGAGGGCCTCGCCCAGCTGAGTGGCACAGGGAGCAGGACCCATTTACCGAAGCACTTTGTTCTTTGGTGGAGAGGGTGTGTTTCGTTGGGCGGAAACCCACTTGTCTGGGCTGCCCAGATTCCTCCGAATTACCAGGAGGAGAGACTAAGTCTGCTGATCTGCAGAGACTGTGGCCACCCCTCCCTCTAGGGGCTCAGGCCCAGGGAGATCCTCTGGCTGCAGGAAGCCGCACCCACTAAGGAAGGACGGTCAGGGTCAAGCCTGAAGAGGCACTCTGGCCACAGACTGCCACAGCTGGTGTGCTGGGCTATGGGGCTAAGTCTTGGGACTTAGCCATCCAGCCTCCCTTGCTCCAGCAGGAGAAAAAAAAAAAAAACGCAGCCTGGAGCTATAGAAATGGGTGCCCCCCTTACCCCGCCCAGGGAGCTTAGCGTGTTAGGCGGTGTGGAGTCCAAGTGATGACTGCTGCCTCTCCCTCAGGGAGGTAAAAGCTTAGACAGCAGGCAGCCCCAGCAGGTGCTGGTCGCTACTCTCCCTAGGAGTTCCGCAGGCTTAAGCCGTGAGGCTGTAAGAATCTGCATGTTCCATGTTCCAGGGTTGGGAAGCTAGGAGGCCCTGGTGGGGTGCGTTCGCGAGTGGGATCTTCTGACAGGTGGGTTGCACAGTTCCGTGGGAAAAGCACAGTTTCCCCAGCTGGGTAGCGCGCTCACTCACTGCCTCCCTTGGCTGGGGGTAGTGGGTTCCCCTGCCTTGAGTGGCTCTCAGGTGGGCCTCACACCACCGCACTGCTCTCCCGTCTCTCCATGGGTCACGCCAGCTTTCTAGTCAATTTTGATGGGAGAACCTGGATGCCTTGGTTGCCAGTGAAGGATTCACACACTTTTCTTCTTTCTTCTTCTTCTTTCTTCTTCTTCCTTCTTCTTTCTTCTTTCTTCTTTCTTCTTTCTTCTTTCTTCTTTCTTCTTTCTTCTTTCTTCTTTCTTCTTTCTTCTTTCTTTCTTCTTTCTTCCTTCTTCCTTCTTCCTTCTTCCTTCTTCCTTCTTCCTTCTTCTTCTTCTTCTTCTTCTTCCTCTTCCTCTCCTTCTCCTTCTTCTTCTTCCTTCTTCCTTCTTCTTTTCTTCTTCTTCTTCCTCCTCCTTCTTCCTCCTCCTCCTCTTCCTCCTCCTCCTCCTTCTTCTTCCTCCTCTTCTTCTTTTTCTTCCTCTTCTTCTTTTCTTCTTCCTCTTCCTCTTCCTCCTCCTCCTCCTCCTTCTCCTTCTTCTTCTTTTCTTATTCTTTAAAGCGAGCCTCCAAACGCAGCTGCTTCTAGTTGGCCATCTTGACTCTGCCCCTCCCCTTTTCTGGTGTTAATTGGACATTTTATGTGATTCCATCTTATATTTGGTCTTAGTATGTGAATCACAGTTATTTTTAATTTTTGTTTGTGCTTGCCCTAGAGTTTGTGATATACATTTACAGATAATTGAAGTCCATCTTCAAACAGCATTATACTATTTCACATGTAGTACAGAAATCTTCCAATAAAGTACCTGTACTACTGATTCTTCTTTCCCATCCCTTATGACATTGCTACTGCTGACCTCACTTATAATAATAATCTATAATCACCCAAGATATTGTTAACATTGTTACCTTAAACAGTTACCTTGGAGTCCAATTACAAGTGAGGACAATAGTTTTATCTTTTCTCTGATCTTTTTTTCCTTATGTAGATCTGAGTTTTTGACATATTTTGCATTACTGTCACAACACATTTCCACTTCATGAGCAATGCTTCTGTTTTGGATGTCACTGTTTTCTTTCTACCTTCATTACACAGAAGAGATATCTGCTTGCAAAAATTTATAGTTCAGAGAGGTTTCTGCTGGTTAATATTTCAAAGCTACCCGGTGACAGACAGAAAATTATGTACCATATTTATCACTGTGAGAGCTTTGATTATATTTTCCAACCCCAGCTTCCTGCCAAACTTTGCAGCTGGAATTCAGTTTCTTCCTCTGTAAACCACTGCTTTGGATGCTATCGTGGTGCCCTTCATAGCATGCAGGATCATGAGTAACTATATATGCAAATTATAGTTGCATGGGGTAGAAACGTCTTGGCAGTCTGAAAATACTCAATGTGCAGAACAGCCACCACCACCACTACCCCAACCCCTTTCCTGCAAGTTACATTTTTCACTGTGGTTGCACCATCCTGAAATATTCTATATTTATAAGCAGTTCACCTTTCAATTTAGGGGAAATGCTCTCCAGACAGTGATTTTGGGGGGTGATGTTTTCCTTTGTTATTGTCATTAGGGCTGCTCATACAAATTCTGGATTTCTCTTATTTGAGGCATATGGTGGGATTCTACATACATGCTCTCCCATTTGTAGGTCAGTTTAGCTTTGTAACTTGTTTTGACCAGTGAAATATGTGCAAGGTGGTGAGTATCATTTCTGGACTGAAGCTTTAAGAGACAGTGCAAGTATTGCCAATTCTCTCCTTTGTTCTGTAGTATCTAAGACAGTCCTGGGGTGAGAACAACACAAAGTACAGGACTCCAGCTGCCATTCGAAAGGCAGGTTGTATGAGTAAGATATAAGCCTCATGTCTGTATCTCAACTAGCACCCCTCTAAAAATATACTATCTGCTCACCTTGATTTACTTTTGGCTTTATAGCTGAAACTATATTGTGTATTGATCTATTTTTGGGCTTACTGCCAGTCTGTCTAGAGATGAGAACTCTGTATCTCTTATTCAAGACCATAACCTGTTGCCTTGAATGGTGCCTGAAGCAGGTACTTGGTCGAGTTTCTCTGAAAAACGGAATTAATAAATGGCTTAAATTGGAAATCGGTTTTCCATAAATAAACTAAAACTAGATGAAACCTTACTTTAGGCACCTTCATAAAAGTTACACGTAATAAAACATTTTATTGTACTTGCTGTTTAGGGAATGCACTTGCTATTTAGGGAATCACTTGCTATTTAGGGAATCACTTGCTATTTAGGGAATCCTTCCAGTTCACAGCTTTCTGTCTTTAGAATTCTCCATTAATTGGAAATGAAAGGAAATCTGTGATGGGAACTCTGATTTATCAATGGGTTTTACTATATATATACACATATACGTATATATACACACACATACATATATATATTTATACACACACATATACATATATATATATATATATATATATATACACACACACACACACACATATATATATATGTATAGTTAAAGCGGGTAGGTAAATAATCAGGTGACTGTAAACTCAGCCATGGGCACAAATTACTGGGAAAAAAGATACAAATAGAAGGAACGGCACAGCCGGTTGCTTATGTCATCACCATTTCCCTCTCCCCTGCCTTTCCAGCAGAGTCAACTTTGAGCCCTGTTGCAGTGGCTTTTCTTCCAAGAAAATGGTGACAGCCTGCTTTGTAAAGGAATTCTTTGTTCCCTGGAATGTGATGTACTGCAACAAGATGCTTTTCCACATCTGTAACAAAAGAAAGAAAACCACAAAAACACTTTCAGAGATTGTGGAAATCATCAGATTATCAACTGCAACCTCTCACGAACGGCCCAGATGCTCCTATGGCCACGAACCTGTAGCAGGGACCCACCGCCCTCCGAATCAGATTGCTGCCTTCTGCGCCTGCGCGAAAGCGTCTCTCACGCCCCAGGCCCCCACCACCCTTTCGTCAGAACGTGATCTTTGCAGTCTGCGCCTGCGCAAAGGAGCCCGCCAGCCTCGCCGGAAGGACTGGGGCGTGAGGCCTCGCCCCCGCCCTCCTAGCCGTGGTCGCGTCGTGTGCGCCTGCGCGCGGGAGCGTCGCGGGCGTGGCTCTCCGCAGCCATCGGCGGCGCGGGAAGCGAGCTCAGGACGGTGACGAAGAGGACGGGGCTGCTGGGCGGTCCTCCGCACCCCAGAACCCCGCGCCCGAGGCCGCAGCCTCAGGACCAGGAGGATGCACCCAGCACCTCCAGTTGTTGCCCCGCGACTCGCCAGTCCGACGTTGTGTGGAGAGATGGTGGGGAGGACGCGGGCCGCTGTGTAGACCCGCAGCACGACACGGTGGACTCAGCCTGGGAGGGAGTCTGGCTGCAGGCCGTGTCCAGCATGGATTCCAGAAGCCCCCTGCCTGGAGTGCGGGGTGTCGGGGGAGACCTGGCCCCTGGTGGGAGTGGGGTGCGCCTCTGGGAATCTCCCTCCTCGAGGGCGGGGCGTTGGCGGGAAGAAGCCTAGGCCGAGGGCACAGCGATTCAGACCCAGAAACAACCCCTCCAGACATGGCTAGGAGAAACGGGCTTCTGGGACGACAGCCACCCGTCTGTCTGCCTGCCCCAGCCCCCGCCTGAACGCAGCAGGAGCTCCAGAGCCCGCAAGTCCCAGAGGGCAGGATCCATTCCTTCCGAGGTGTCCCTAGGAGCTCCGTGAACCTCAAGCTGAAGGCCAAGCCACGGTGGTCAAGTCCCCCAAGTAGGGGGTCTTTTAAGTTGACTTGGGTGGCTGGGACAGTGGCTCATGCCCGTAATCCCAGGACTTTGGGAGGCCGAGGCGGGTGGATCACGAGGTCAAGAGATCGAGACCATCCTGCTCAACATGGTGAAACCCCGTCTCTACTAAAAATACAAAAAATTAGCTGGGCATGGTGGCGCGTGCCTATAATCCCAGCTACTCAGGAGGCTGAGGCAGGAGAATTGCCTGAACCCAAGAGGCGGAGGTTGCAGTGTGAGCCGAGATCGTGCCATTGCACTCCAGCCTGGGTAACAAGAGTGAAACTCCGTCTCAAAAAAAAAAAAAAAATGTGTATATATACCCCAAAAATAGCTGGGCATGGTAGTGCAGGCCTTTAGTACCAGTTACTGGGGAGGTTGAAGTGGGAGGATTGTTTGTGTTTAAGAAGTAGAGGCTACAATGAGCCAAGATTGCACTACTGCATTCCAGCCTGGGCAACAGAGCCCCTGTCTGAAGCAGGTGGGGAGGGGGTGTAGGGAAGAAGACTGGGAGTTAGCCAGATCAGGATTCATGCAGAGAAAAGCCAGCAGGAGCAACACCCCACATTAGGGGAGGGAGACACCCGTGGATGTGCTGACTTCAGTTGTGTGAATTTTACCCTATGACCCTGCTTGCTTCAGGAGACAGTAGAGGTGGCCAAGGTCAATCCTGTTGCTCTGTGTGGTGAACGCTGCTTTCCTTTCTTTACCATAGATAAAGGGTCATGTTCTGCTGAGCAGAGCTATCTAAACCTCTTCTGGTTTGGAGTGCTGCCTTATTTATGAATTGTTCTTTGCTCACATAAAGTTGGTTAAATTTAACTTGTCTAAAGTTTTTGTATTAAACTGTATGTAAAACATTGGTAGCACAATTTGGATTCAGATACCCACATACTGACTATGACATGTAAATAATCCTTAAGCAAACCGATTTACAAAGGCCTGAACAAGTTTGATAATCAGAAAATTCACCTCTTCTGATGAAAAAATTGCCAAGACCCTACATTTGGCAGGAAAAAAACAAATGCTTAACAATGCCTGTTGGTTAAATAAATTAACAACAACTACCACTTCACAATTAGAAAACTCTTGCTATCCCAGGCAGTATGATAAACACACCTTTGTACCTTTTGTAATCCTGAAAAATTACTAATAAGTGTGTATTTAATAGTAATTGTATCTAATATTAAATGTATTTAATATAGCCTGTTTTGTGAATACATGCAGCAATAAACTGGCGTGCAGTGGTGACATACTCTATAAGGCAGCCACTGCTGTCATAATGCTACGTAACACTACCGGAATCTCAGTTGCTTCTAATTCACATACTTTTTTTTTCTTGTCCATCATCTGTGAATCTTGCTGAAATCAGCCAGACATCGGTCCAGGATGAGAGATTGGTCCAATTCTCTTCCATCTTTCCAGGTGTCTTTCATCAGGTTATTAGGAAAGAGCACATTTCACTGGATGCTCTACTGGGAGGCTTTATCTCCATTAAGTGAACCACAGAGAAAAAGAAGAGAAGAGTTTTACTTCCGTCGTCTGGTGATACATTGCTTTGGTGAATACAAGAAACCACAGGATAAGCAACAGGGCCCTGATAAATCCCACAGGCTCTCTTGATATGGCAGCCAAGTCTGTCCCCGGTAGCCAGCTCTTTGCACTAAGAAATGTGGATTTTCTTTCTATGAATTTTGTGTATGTGGACCTAAACTTCTCTAAGAGAACTTTTATTTCTCAAACCTAAAGATGTATTGTACTTTTTTGTATATGTATTTGATCCACATAAAGAAAGGGGAAAAAAAGTGTGTGTGTGTGGATAGCATTCACAGCAGGAACTGTATCCCCAGGAAAACTGTTATTTCTGCTCTTCTCCAACTACCTGCCAACAATTTGTCCTCAAAAGAGACTCTTTCTGACTATTTACAGATCTGTCACTTACAGATTGGCAATTTTCACGCGTTTCATTCTGCTTTGCTTTCCTTCACACTGGCATCATCTTTATCGGAAGGATATATAAATATAGATGCATGGATATCATTTGTCTTCCCTTTTCTCCACATTAACATATTTCATGAGTGCAGGAAGTGAAATGTCTTCTTTACTTCATTACTGTCTGGTCCATAATACATTCCCTGGCACAAAGGGAACACTTACATACTTAACTAAAAAAAAAAAAAAAAAAAAAAAAGTAAAATCACTGGATACAGAACATGCTCGTTATTAAATGTTTTTCTAGCACTCTAACAGAGAACTATCAGCCACCTTTCCAGCACGGTGCTTTCCCTCTCTTGCTTCTTCCACCTCCTCTGTTATTCTTCTTTTTGTTAGTTCCAGTTCCAAATCACAGTCACAGGAAACGTAAGAGAATGGAGAAGGCCGTTTTTCAGCTAGACATAAAATAACCCTGAGTGAAAGGGAGGTTGTGTTTGAGGAAAAGGCAGGCGCCCGAAATGGTTGTCTTCTGATAACCTTTCTCACCATTGCTCTGTGCCCAGTGTTCAGAGTGGACACACCAAAGGTCTCCCTTGCTCCCTGGTTCCAATGGATTTTGAAAAATGCAGATCATGGGCAAAAGAGAGCAGAAAGAAAAGTGTGATTGATTGGAGTATGTATTTTCCTGGCTTCCCTCACGTGGGGTTGCATCTTTCAGCTGCAATCACAGCTCCTGCCTGGCAGCCTTCTCACTCCAGGTTGTAGGAACCACATTGTCTTGTTTATCTCTCAGGCCTATGGGTGGCAATAATGTTCTTTATTAGTACTAGCCTTAAGATTCCACAAATTATTCCAACTGTTTACTGGAAACCACAAAAAAGCACACTGACTGACATAGCCACTACGTGCCTTTGTTTTAGGGGTCGTAATAAAGTAGGAAACACATTTGTCGTCCTCCAGTGAGGGCCTCCAGGTCAACTCTGCACATCTGACATACCCCAATCATTTTATGGAGAGCACTGAAGGGCTTTAAGGTCCTGTTTCCCTTCCAGAACATCATCTTCCCTAGAGTGACTTCCCAGGGCTCCTCAGGCTCATGGCCGGACCACGAAGAGGCCATATTTTCCCTAGAGCTGAAAGCTCCTTGAATCAAAGGAACTTGGATTTTTACTCAACTGTTCTAGCTTTGTAGCAGACAAGATGCTGCTTCCAGCTACAGATCTTGAGAAGGCTGCCTCGCACCTGTTTAAAATAACACGAAAATCAGTAGCTCACCCTGCAAAGCCCAGAGAAAGCAAGCCTCCAGCTTCAGTCACTACAGCTGCTCAACCGTGTCGTTAATACACAGGGCTCTTTTCACCTTTCTGTTCAGCTGTCCACTAGACCAGCAGTCCCCAACCTCTTTGGCACCAGGGACTGGTATCATGGAAGATAATTTTTTCACAGACTGGGGCAGGCCGTGGAGATGGGTTCAGGATGATTCAAGTAAATTACATTTGTTGTGCACTTTATTTCTATTATTATTACATTGTAATATATAATGACATAAGCATACTACTCAGCATCATATAGAATCAGTGGGAGCCTTGAGCAAGTTTTTCTGTACCTAGATGGTCCCATTTGGGGGTGGTGGGAGACAGTGATAGATCATCATGCATAAAATTCTCATAAAGAGCATGCAACCTAGATGACTTGCATATGCAGTTAACATTCGGGTTTGTGCTGCTGCTGATCTGATGGGAGGTGGAGCTCAGAGGGTAATGCGAGTGATGGGGAGTGGCTGCAAATGCAGATGAAGCTTTCCTGGTTCACCTGCTGCTTACCTCCTGCTGTGTGTGGCCGGTTTCTCGTAGGTCACCGACCAGGGCTGGGGACCCCTGCACTAGAAGTCTCATTTGACCTATGTGCTCACTTGATCACAGAGGGTTTTCAAAAAGAGAGAGAAATAATCATTTCCCTAATCAAAAGTTATAAGGTCATTTCCTTTAGTCTGATTGAGGCAACTCAGGTCATGTGTTTACCCTCAGACCAAACACTGTCATCAATAGGATGCTGGGTTTATGCATCTTGGAGCTGCCAATTAGGCGGGCTTTTCTGAAGTGCAAGGAAACAAAGGAGGACTATTGAATCAAATTAATGTTCTCTTGGGAATGAGAAAGAGATTTATGTGTTTGTTTTTCCGAAATTATTTTATTCTTTTTCTTCTTAGCATCTTGCTTCAACTTCTGTCTCTTCTACCCTGGCTCTCCCCCTCTGTGGTCCGTGTCAGGGCCCTGCATGTGACCAGCTGCCAACTCATCTTCATTTGGCGCTTGGCTGTGAAGAGACAGGCAAGTCTCTTCATCAAGCAGGAGGAAAACATACAGGGGTAAAAATATGAAATGACCTCACTTCTAGTGTAACCCATTGGATCTCCCTTGTACCACGTCTACTTGGATGAGAAGAGTCTCCCTCTCATCAGCACATCAAGGAACCTACTATACAACTTCAGTCTTCAGTATTGCCAAAGACTAGTAACCCATGATCCAAGAGTTAATGACTATAAATGCATCACTGAAGCCTGTAGAAAAAGGCCATGATGCCACCTTCCCTAATAATTTGTATGTGTTTAATTTTTTATATTTGCAAAACAGAAAACAAAAACTGATCTGGTTATAACTAACCATATATTTGCACCAATTATTAGAAATGGATTTTTCTATCATCAGTTTTTTTTCCTTGTTGTGTTCATGCTCATCCCTCAAATATGTATATGTTTCAGTCTTGGGGTAATTTATTTCTATTTACTTTAAATTTCCTTATGAAATATTTTCAATTATATCACAAGTTGCTAAAAATAGTTGGTGTTAAATTATGTAGAGATATTACATTGCCACTTAATACCTGAATTTGATGTGGTTATTAAAATGGTGACATTATAGATCACCATAACAACACAAACAAGAATTTATAGCCTGTTTCAAACACTAGAGGCTGAAAATATTTTACAGTTATTGAAAGCTGAGGTATGAAGCAATTCAGACATTAGCTGCTGAGTAATTGGGGTCTAGAAATACATCAACCTAGATATTGAATTTTTAGAACAGTCAATATTGAATAATAGCACAGGTCATTTACTTTTAATTGTCTAGCCATCTGATTGCCTGAGCACGTGAGCAATGACTTCACCCATGTGGCTTGTTTATGTATGTTTCATAAACAGACTGCCTTCTGAGAGTTAACTGTGTAGACCGGAAAAGTCACTACCTAATCAACTGATGTACACTTTTACTGGTAAATTTCCATAAGCATTGTCCAGAGCAGTGTTAGCTTTGTCTCCATGGTAATCAATGCTATAAAGGAGATAAAGGAATCAAAAGAGGGAATATCACCAATATCATACACAAAAAATATGCCTAGAATTAAATGAGATACCAGAAGATTATGAGGTTTATTTTGGTTCTTGTTTGACAGGACACATATATCACATGTTGCTTTACTCATTCATAAACTAGAGCTAAATATATAAGATAGCACCTGTGTTCTTCTGCAAATATATGTAAAACTGATTGATGACTATGTGCTTCAAGAAGCTTCTTTGTTCCACGTCTCCCTGGATGGGATGGGTGCCCCCTTTCGTCAGCATGTTAAGGAATCTATCCTAACAGAAGGTGTGAAAAAGTCAGTTGGATTGGCCACATGCATAGCTCAGGATGAGCTCTCTTCATGCACCTGGTAATACCCATGGTTCCTGACAAAAAGACTTGATCAGCTTGCTCTTTAGAAGAGGGGATTAACTTTGACCCTTCTTCCACAGCTGTTCCAGTTCTGCTCCCAACTTTTTGAAAAATTATCTTCTGCCCCAACTAATATGACTCTTGTCATTCTCATTTTAGCTTCTTCCCTCCTGATTCTCTTCTGAGAAAGTACAAAGAAGAACATCTGTTGATGCAGGAACACTCAGAAATGTGAGAAAACATTGGAGACTTGGCAAGGCATGCTGAAATGTTGAGTTAGGGGTAGGAGGAAGATTGGAAACACTCATATATTGAAAAAACATAGTGTGTGTGTGTGTGTGTGTGTGTGTGTGTGTGTGTGTGATCTATGTATAGAGTAGAAAGATGGATGCAATTGAGCTGTTATAAGGAGATAATAAAGGTTCAGTAATTGCTATTATCATTCATATTGTTATCTGAGGGGAATTCAAAAGAAACTCAGCTATGTTAGCTGAAGTGCAACATTCATATAATAACATGCCCAAATATACCTAGATGAAGATTTGCATAATGCTATGCACCTATGTAACTCCTTCCAGAATGCTTAATTATTCAGAATATAAAATACTAACAGAATAAGGTAAGTGATTTCACCTATAGGAGTAAAGAATTTCCAATTAGAACAGAGTACCTCGTTGCCTCTGTTGCAGAGAGCCTCAGAGAAAGCATTATAGATATTTGAGCTGACTTGACTCTACTATCTGGGACTGTTCATTCACTGTAGCGTATTCAAACTCCATTACCCTTATTTACGAAGTGCCAGCAGTGCTCTGGGATCAGTGTAAAAATCAGAAACCTCCCCAAGGACTTCCAAATCTTTATGGAGTTGAAATACTACCACTGGGATGAGAGCCAATAAAGGCAATTTAATAATTTACCTTTAAGCATGTCCAAAGAATCCAATACATAACTGATTTTTGAAGTGAAACATATATTTATCTAAACTTATGTTTCTGTGAATATTTGAAAATCATCTTGCTATAATTCATCTCCATGTAACTCCTATTTACCTAACTTATGGGGCAGATGTGCCTTAAAAGCTGTATTTGTCAAAGTCTTGGGTGATCGAGACTCTTTCTGCTTAGATTGAGGTGCTGGCAGTCAGTCAAGGTCATGGTTCATGTGTGTGTCTCCTGCTCCTGGCCATCACTCATCTCTGCATGGAAAACTTGCTGGGAACATACTGGTCACGTCTTACCTGTGTCCTCAGCTCCAAGAAAAAGGAGATGTATCACAAAATAGACTTTGTTGAATTGGAAATGTGTTTTCATTTTTTCATTTTTTTGAGATGTTGGCAATAGAAGGCTTACACACAGGCAGGCGTGTGCGTGCACACACACACACACACACACACACACACACGCTGTCTTCCTGAAAACACATGTGCATCATTTCTGGATGAAGGTAGAGTAACACCAACCAGTTGCATCTTCTATGTTTCCAGTTGCTTCCCTTCAGACAAGCTCCACTGCAAACTACGTTTCAGTTCTGGCTTTGCTACTTAGCCTGCTGTAGAACCTTGGGGGAATGGAATGGTCAGCCTCTCTAAACCTTCGTTTTTTTAACCTGTAAATTGGGAATTAAAAATTTCTATGCACTAGACTTCATTCAAGGGAGAAAGTGATGAAATTAATGCAAAACTCTTATCATAATAAAGGTTCAGGAATTGCTAATTATTATCATTAATATTGGTATTTGAAGGGACTTCAAAAGAAACTCAACTGTTTTAACTGAAGTGTAACATTCATATAATACCATGCCCAAATCTTGAGACTACACCTAGATGAATATTTGCATAGTGCTATGCACCTATGTAACGCCTTCCAGAATCCTTAATTATTCAGAATATATAATATTAACAGGATATCAGAATATTCCCCATGAATTCCCAAATTCTACCATGTATTTTTGGAATTCATATGCAGGGAATAATTCACTATAAGTTATTTTGTATTTGGCTTCTCCTGCTCTTTTTTTAAAGTTTGAGAGATTTATGCATATTGCTCTGTGTAGAAATACTGCATTTCTACTGCTATATTCATTTTTTGCTATATTGCAACATTCAATTGTATGAACACACTGTGATGCATTAATTTGTTTTCCTATTTGTGGGCATTTTTGTTGTTTCCAGATGTGGCTCTTATGAAGAAATCACATTTTGGGGGGAATATAAATCTATCTTGGGGTTACACCTAGAAGGGGAACTTCTGAGTCAGCAGGTTGGTGTTGCCTTAGATTTCCTAGATGACACTGTTTGACATGCAACGTAATTATATCTCAATTCAACAGTAACTTTCCACCTTCTATTTTGTTTCTGCCAGAGGTGTTTTGCCGGCTTTAAATTGAAGAAACCATGATGTTTGGCCTAGTTTTATATTTTTGGCCACCACAGAAGCCCACAGATACTAATTGTACTATAATAATCAATGAAAACATAAATCAATTCCTCTATCCTCATTCTTTACTTTTACCAAAAATCCTGCTTATAATGTTTGAAAAACTGACCCTCTTTATTACTATACTCTCAGCTTTTCTCATAGTTCGACATCCCCTAACAACTATTTTACTTTGGTTACTTTACTACAGAAAAGAAAACCTGTTGAGGGGAAAAAGAAATAATGAAAAAAGGCAACCTATGAACTCATTGTGCTGTGTTTTAGTCTCACCTTCAGAAATTTCAAACAATGCCATTAAACGGCTTCATGTTCACTGTTGTGATTGCTTCACACCCCTCACCCCTACCCCCACCCAGGAAGGCTGCAGTTTCAGAGAGTGCAGCCTCCACACCCACCAAATTAGCCTTTTCCTGTAACAAAGCAAAACAAGTTCTGACAGCTTGGCCTTTACCCCAGTGGCTGAACCAGGGTTCTCAATTGGTTCTGAAACATTCAAATTAGGAACTGCTGTGTCTTTGCTCTGGAGATCAATCAAAAGCACTTTCACAGAAGTGTAAAAATGAACCTCAGAATGAGTAAACTCTAACAGGAAGTCATAACCTTATCTGCTAGCAGCTCAAATTGCTTTGTTTCTAAACCTCTGGACAAGAAAAGCTATACTTTGGTTTAACTGAAGCATGAAAGATGCCAAAACATGTCCAGAACTTTGAACTGATGGAGGGAGAGACAGATTGATTTCCCGCAAGGGGTGTTAAAAATGTGTGGGGCTGGACACCAGAGTCTGGAAAACTTGTTATTATTTTTATTCCCTATGCAGGTGGCATCAGGTGAACTATAGGACATTGCCTCTTGTGCCGAGCTGAGGGGTTGCAAAATTAATAATCAGCTCCAGGCAGCTCGTAGCAGAATTACAGATAGTTTTTGGTGCTTCTCACAAAATGGAAATGATGTAGATGGTTCCTGAAAATAAGATAGGGACTAGTTTCATTATTAGCCATTGGTTTTCTGAGCACTATACCTTAAGGAAAGATCATTAACAGCAGCACAGAGATTTGGGAGCAGTTTTGTATTTTTTCCTCTTCTTAAACTTGGGTAAATATTTGGTAGGAGATTGCAAATCGTGAGAAAGACCTTGAAAATGAAATACAACAGCCGTATATTTCTCAATTTGAAAAGGATTTGGGAGTCAAACGTGAGCTACTGAAGGAGAAAGGGCAGAAGCTGCTTTTATTTCACCCGATGGCACTTCCGTGACCCGCAGGGTGTCTGTTGTCTTATTCCACCGGCAGTGACCCTGAGTGACTGTAATGGCTGAGAATGCTCTGGGTACACAGGCATCGAGCATGTGCTGCAGGTGCACACGGACAGGCAGACCAGGGAACACGGAATGGGCCCAGGTGACAGGAGTAGGAAAATTCTCTGAAGTCAGGACAGTGCCTATTCTAGACTGAGGCTGGCCTGGGGAAACACACATTCTGCAGCGTGCAGGTGGGGAGGGTTACGGGAAAACAAACTCACCATAGCTTTTCTTTTTCTTTTTTTTTTTTTT
>NW_016107545.1:2150182-2190818 GCF_001604975.1 Cebus imitator | reverse complement strand
AGGCAATTCTCTTGCCTCAACCTCCTGAGTAGCTGGGATTACAGGCATGGGCCACCATGCCCAGCTAATGTTTTGTATTTTTAGTAGAGACGGAGTTTCACCATGTTGACCAGGATGGTCTCGATCTCTTGACCTCGTGATCCACCCGCCTCGGCCTCTCAAAGTGCTGGGATTACAGGCTTGAGCCACCTTTCCCAGCAGCTCACCATAGCTTTTTAACCAGTGGATTTCATATGCCCCTGGGATGGATTTGTCATGAGCTTTGTGGATTGTACTTGCTCAGGATTGAGTAAAACTGAGTCAGGGCTTGGTACTGACTGGCTGGCATCAGGACCAGGCAGCAGTGTGCACTGATGAGCCCCTGCTGAGAAGACAGACAGGCCTGGACTCCGGCGCCAGCACTGCCTTGTGACCTGTGTCATTCAGTAGGCTATGTAACTGGTCTATGCCTAGCAGTCCTGAGTTGTGACTTGTAAGTGCCTCATAAGTTTGGTGCAATGGTTATGTTGGAAAGTGAGTGTAAACTGCTTTTTTTTTTTTTTGACAGAATTTCACTCTTGTTGCCCTGGCTGGAGTGCAATGGCATGACTTTGACTCACTGCAACCTCCACCTCCTGGGTTCAAGCAATTCTCCTGCCTCAGCTTCCCAAGTAGCTGGGATTATAGGCATGCGCCACCACACGTAGCTACTTTGTATTTTCAGTAGAGACGGGGTTTCTCCATGTTGGTCAGAACTCCATGCTGGTTTCAAACTCCTAACCTCAGGTGATCCACCTGCCTCGGCCTCTCAAAGTGCTGGGATTACAGGCATGAGCCACCACATCCAACCCTAAAGTGCTTCTTAGAATGCCTGGAACATAGTGAATCCTCCAAAGGTTGCCCATTTGGTGGATAGACATAGCTTGTTTTGATTGAAAGATGTCATAGACCAGAAGCACTTCTGACAGCAGGGAGGCTTGGGTTGGAATACACTTGATCCTCCAGGAACCCAGGCAGCTGAACTGAAGTTAGACGTGGAGGAAGAGAGCCTGGATGTCCAGGTAGGAAGTGAAGGAAAGCCTCCCTGATGAAGGGGAGGTGGGGGGAGTGCTCCTTGGTGCCTGTTCTAATGGAAAAAGCTGCCAATAATTGGACAGACTTCGCTTTTTGGTTCTAGTGATTTCATCTTGTCCATAATACAGTCTTCAATTTATCAAGGTCTGAGTGCTTAGAGTTCTTTTCATTGAATTCTTTGCTGCAAAATAAATTTCAACGTAATGTGTAGAGTTGATTTATTTTAGTTTTTCTCAGGTAAGTCTCTTCTCCTGCTGTTCCTGAAGGCTTCTGATTAAGGCTGGCATCTTTTATGAATGACTCAATGTCATTGTATA
Organism: Cebus imitator; assembly: GCF_001604975.1. Classification (NCBI taxonomy): domain Eukaryota; kingdom Metazoa; phylum Chordata; class Mammalia; order Primates; family Cebidae; genus Cebus; species Cebus imitator. The sequence continues at coordinate 2,189,448 of NW_016107545.1, read as the reverse complement.
TTCTTTAAAAGACAAACAAACAAACAAACAAAAAAAACATTTGGACACAATTTAAATTCACGCGCAGTTGTGAGAAGTAATACAGAAAGATCCCATCTACCTTTTCACCCAACTTTCTCCAGTGATAATAGCTTTCCTGACTATACTGCAATTAATAATGCAGCCAGACATTTTCACTGATACCATTTCTCTACTTTATTCATATTTTGTCTGGTTTACTTTCCTTTGTATGTGTAATTCTGTAAGATTTTGTCACAGGTGTAGATTTTTGAACCATCTTTTAAGATTGTAATCCTTCTTTTAAATGAGTGAAAAAACTTGCTTCAAAAAGGGATCTATTCAAATACAAGAATTATTGTCCATGTCATTATCTCCAAAGGAAATCTGTAATAATGAGAATTTTGTTTTATGGTTTCGGCTGCTACAGTCTCTCATATAACACCTCTAAGAGAAGCCTGAAACATGACTCTAGGGGAGTCTACAAGCTCTCTGCGGTCTGGAGGTCACCACAGAAATATCCCTGGCTGCCACCGTCCTGAGAGCTGCAATAAGCCACGGTGAGCAGCTTCAGTAATCCACTCAGAACCTAACCTGCTCCTAGCAAGCCGGAGAGAGAAGAGGCACTAAGGAGAAATGTATCCATGTTTACTGCATGGTGCAACTAGTATCCTGTATGTTTTTTTATCGTTAATCATTTAAAGCTTTGTTGAGGTATAATTGAAATTAAAAATGCGAATATTTAAAATGAAGTATACAGTTTGATGAGGGTTGACGTATACATATTGATGCAGGATTTTCTTCTCAGTCATTTAGCAAGCCAAAAACCTCCGGCTGGCAATGCCCCACCCAGGCCATGCTTGACCACACTACCTGCTGTAGGAAATGGTCCGCCCACTCAGCCTGCCTGGGCTGAGTCTGTCTTGTGTACCAGTTCCCGAGTTCCTGTCCAGTGCCCAAGATGAATGAGGATGCACTGACCATCAAAGAGTAAACAAGGTGGGGAGTTTTATTGAGTGATAAAACAGCTTTCAGTGAAGAGGGGATGCAGGGGTGGTCCCCCTGCCCAAAGGCGGGAAAGTCCACCCAATATGGCTGAATCTAGGGCTTTTTGTAGACTCAAACTGGGGACGGAGCAGGAGCAAGTCATAGCTAGTATTGGAAAAGTCAATATTCAATGGGTTGAAAGGCATTATTCAGAAAGAATCAGTAGGGGAAGGGTGGGCAAACAGGAGAGTAAGTTCTCACTTTGGGTCACAGGTTTCATCTGGGACCAGCAGTCTGGTCCTTCAGCCTTCATGTCGTTGTTGGCTTGAAGGTGGGGTTTCACCAGAGGTCCACCCCATCTGTGTAGGCATTTGTCTCCCACTTGTCGCTATCAATATGGTTATAATGAATATGTTGTTTTTGTTTTGTATGTAAAACGTTTTATGCAATCAAACTGATTACATAGTTTTTAACTGTTGATGATTGAGGAACCTACTACAATAAAGTGTGAGTGGTTTTTACATTTAATGGTCTTCAATGTTACCGATAGATGATATATTTAATAGAGCCGCTTACCCGCAACGACAGCCTATTTATCAAATGATAGTAGACAGTGATGGATAAGGCTCTCCAGAATTTGTTTTTATACAACTGAGTTTTCCAGTGTGCTAGGTATTTTTATTAGTTCAGGGGAAACAATTGGGCAGTAGAAACTGTATTCACTTGGCCTAAAGAGAGACATAGAAGGTGATTGAAAGCTGGCCAGGATGGAGGAGTTGAACTTTTGATAAAACTAATATGTAGATTTTTTAAAACAGTATTCACTAGAATAAAGGGAGTAGAGCGTTGTTTAATGAGAAAGCGACCTGTCAGTATTCCATCTCACTATAATGAAAGTATTAACTAGTCTTATGTAAAATGTGGCTTCAGACAGCTCACGTCAGCAGGCAGTCTGCTTTCTCTGAGGTTTCTAATACCAAATACACAATCAAACAGGAGCCAGATCTTCTGTATTCCCCTCCCATACAGGGCAAGAAAGAGGAGATGCAGCCAAAGAACCTTCTCATACATCTTAAAATAATGACTTACCAGCTTATATTCTGGACCTTTACTACATTAAATAAACCTGAAATCAGTTCTTGGAGTTTGACAAAAGCACCAAGTCCAGGGCCAACTCGTCGAGAATTGATCCTCTGATTGATGATAATTTTACCATTAATGCTCTAAAATAAGTGAAACCACCTTCGCAGTAATTATAACAGAGAGAAAATTGTAACAGTGCGGCATATCTGATCTAGCCAAAACCCCTTTTGCTATTAGCCTTCAAGCTGCCTTCACTATTCTTGGGTTTAGGCTGGGCTGGCTTTGGTAGACATTTAGTTTATGGTTTAAATGATAATAGCCTTTCCCCCAAACTCAACTGTCTTTGTAAAACTAATGACAAAACACCAGGCTAGGAGAATAAAGAAGCCTGCTTTCTGCTAAAGCGTAGACATACATGATTGCCAGCCATTATTCCAAAGGTCACCAGATACGCAACTTTCCCAATTACTCCTGCAGATAACATCCCTACTGTAGAAGCTAAGATTGGCATTTTGAGACATCTTTGCAGATTTTTTTGCATGTCTGACACTGATGATGGCTCCACCTGGACCCACCAACCACTCCTGTGGCCCCATCTAGAAGTGATTCTGCCACAGGAGATCAATGGATGCTCGCTACTGATTGGCTGGGGGTGCAATTATAGGGTGATTGCACCCCAATCAATAAGCAATAATCACCCACTTCCTAGCCACTCCCACCCCTTTCCAAAGTGTTACTGGTGGAGGGTATCCAGGTTCTTGGCATCTTGACCAAAGAAATGGACAAAGCACACAAACAAAGCAAGAAAGGAATAAAGGGTTTTCTTGAAAATGAAAGTACGCCCCACAGTGTGAGAGTGGGCCTGAGCATAGGGGCTCAAAGGTCCTGTCACAGAATTTTGGGGAGTTTTAAAAGCCTCTAGAGGATTCCATTGGTTACTTTGGGTACTCCCTATGTAAATGGAGAGGATGAAGTAAAGTTACAAAGACATTACTGTGCATACTCTATGGGGAGGACATTTCCTGGGGACATGTGGCCAGCTTCACATGGCCCCAGGTCTTACCTAGCTGGAAGGCAGTAAGTTAAACAATTTCAATTATCAAAAGCCAAAGAAGCAGTTTATGGCCTTAAAGTATTTAGCGTATCTAATATTTGAACACAATTTAGAACACATGGTTACATTTTGAAGACAATTGTATTTTATCAAAATCCCACATAATGAATCTTTAAAACTGTCTTTTTTCCCCTAAAGATTGCTCAAGTCACGTGAACTAAAAGGCGCTACACTTTCCACCTTTCTGACAAAATATTTAAGTTCTTATTATTAGTCCAGTTACGTTAAGACTTCACAGAGGAGATTAACCAGTTTGCACAGAGAGAAAAAGGCCAGAGACTGATAGTAAGAAATTCCTACCTTTTTGCTGGCATGCCAGTTTTCTGGATTCTCTCTCCCTGAGCTGCCCTAAGGACCCTGCTTGACTGTATGCAAACAAACACATTGCCATGAGTCAAGAATACCCACAAATACTTTACACATTTTGAAGAAATTAGGTAGAGAGAGGGAGATAAATATGTCTCAAATTATATTTGTGAGAGTATACTTAACACATGTAAAGTATCAGGAAGCCTAAAATTCAAAATTTGTTTAAATAAAAAGCTGGTGTGCTCCATGAATTCTCCATGAATTCCTGTAGCCCAACAAAGGTAGCTTAGGAATTCCAGATAAATGGAATGGATGATGACTTGCTAGAAATGCATATGAATCAAAATAACTATTCACAGAGCCAAATAAAAGCCTTTTACTAGCATGGGTTTATATAGAGAGGTAAACAAGCAAAGCCAAAGGAGAATAAACAGCAAATGAATGAAAACCAGAAGCAAAGACAAATTAAAAAAACAACTCTAAATTTGCATACTCAATTTATCCTGGAAGCTACGGTATTACCTAGGGCCCCCAAAATCCCACATAATGAATATTTTATTTCTGATATACGTTTCAACATACTTAAGTTCACCAATATCATGATACATTCTGTGCAATCAAGAAATCCACTATAGGCACATAACCAATGGGTTACTCCAGCACTATCCACGGAAGAAATAAACACAGTGTGAAGCGATGCAAGCATGTTTGTGAAAATTGGCTTGACGCTAAATTCACCTTCATGCTTGACCGTAGTAAAGGAAGTATTGCGAAACTGCCAATGCGTTTGTACAATACTTCTTACTTTAATCAAGCCTAGGAGTTTTAACTGTGAAAATCTTAATTAGCCAAATGTTTCCAATTCTTTATCAGGTTTTGAAGAATATTCTATTATTTAAACTTTTTCAACTCCTTTCTCCCCTAATGATTCCTTATTATATTGTTTCAGAATCTTTTTCAACCTTTTCAAATCTTAGTCTTCAATTCTGTAATTTGAACTTTTAGATAACTTCTGAATTAGTCAAAATTATTTTTTTCTCCACTAGTAATAAAAGCATTTCTTGTACATTTTGTATACAGAATTACCTGCTAACTAGAATTTTATTTTTAGTAAACTAAAACTTCAGTAAAGCCCTAAAAAGCAAGAAATCCTGAACTATTAGATACGGGCATTCATAGATAAGAATAATTCCACCATTTTAGAAACATATTTCTCCATATTACAACCCATTTTAATTGGAAATGACCCAGATATCAAATGAGCATTAAAAATTACTTTAAGATTTTAATTTACACAAAAAGTTTACCTAAAATAATTATTCTCTTCACTATACTTAATTTTTTACTTTTAACAAGGGAGACATGAGACATTCATCAACATATGTAAAATGAACATTGGTTTTGTCTGGAGGAAAGGCAAGGCAGGGCGACTCTGGGGGAGAACGGGGCTTGAGGCTTTCAGATCATGGGTGGGAGACAAATGGTTGCATTCTTTTGATTTTCTGATTAGTCTTTCCAAAGGAAGCAATCAGAAATGCATTTATCTCAGTGAGACTCTGAATAGAATGGGAGGCAGCCTCACCCCAAGCAGCTCCCAGCTTGAATTAACACTAACATTTAAAAATATCTAGCAAAGACAAACATAAAATTCAGACAAAATGCATGCTGACAATTCTGAAGGTATTTCTATTTTTATTCCACTAATAATTGTAAAGCAAGCTTGTTTAATGAAGTTGTACTTAAGTCATGTGAACTTGAAAACCGCTCAGACTTATTTACTTAATTTATGAGCACTCTTTTCTTATAACCAGTTTGGTAGACACAACATATAACAGTAAGTGCACGAATAAACACATCTAGACGTGTACACACACATAGACGAAGATTCAATAGCTTGGAACCTTAGCCGTGAGACAGCAATATAAGCTTGCTGGTTTTACTTTGCCCCAATAGATAATCCAAGGAAGGCTGTGGAGCAAAATTTCGGGGAAATCAGTCTCCACAGCAGTTTGATTTTAAAGGCTAAATGTCCTCAGACTCCAAGGAGTACTGGGGCCAAACCAAAGTAGGTCGTCACACATTAACCAGGCCCTCTGCTTAGAAGAGCAGCACAAAAGCATGGATACATGCAATGCCATTTCACTTTCCAGTTAAACAGTAAACTTCAGATTCTAAGCAATGTGGGGGCCAAGCAGCGTTGCAACTGTTAGAGAAAATTCCAAGGAAGGCTTATTACTAGACCTCAGAACGTCTGCCGAGATCATCCCCTTTGAAGAGTTTGAGGTCTGGAGGACCCCCAGGAGCATCCACTTTGTGGGGTCTAATCTTAGAGTCCCAGGCATCTCTGGCCTTTGTGGGCACTGGTGCCACTTTGCATGCGTTCCCTCCAGAGCCTATGGGCTTTCCTTTGGTAGGTCGGTGTAATCCCCAACTTTTGGCATCCTTATAATTTGATAAGGGCATCCTTTTCCATGCTTCCCATTCCATGAACTTTAATGATAGGAACTGGAGGCTGAGTGGGTTTCCTTTGCCCTTAGCCAATTGAATAGGAGAAGGGAAGACTTGGGCATAAGAAAAAAAGGTTTAAGTCACCTGAACAGGTGTGAGTTTGCTCTCAGCTGTGCCACATGTAGGGATCAGGGACCACACACCAAAAATATATAAAAGGTCCTTTCCCTTTTGGGGCAGGGTGATTATTTCCATTCATTCTTAGGCCTTCAGGCAATACCAGGGAGTGACCCCAGCCAATTTCCCTCCATTTCTAAGGAGCTACTAGGAAACAGCCACTGAAAGACTGAAAAAGAAAAAGAGAAAAAAACCTCGAAAAAGATCCAGATTCCTTAAGTGAATCGGGTGGTGGTGGTCGGGCTTCTCCACATGGAAACCTTTTAGTTTCACTGATCATGGCCAGAAGCCTGCAGTTCCTTCCATGTTTAGGTGATGCCCAGTAAAAATTGTGCATTGGAAAGGAAAAGAGAGATTCCCCTGTGCAGAGCAGAAAGAAAAAGGAGAAAGAAGAAGAAATCCCAAATTTTGGACTTACCTCTTCCTCCTGGCTGGCTTACCAAAATATGTTAATGGTGGAGGGTATCTAGGTTCTTGGGGGTATTTAAACTCCCCAAAATTCTATAGCGGTGCCTTTGAGCTCCTATGCTCAGGCTCGCTCCCACACTGTGGAGTGTACTTTCATTTTCAACAAAACCCTTCATTCCTTCCTTGCTTTGTTTGTGGTTTCATCCAATTCTTTGTTCCATTGGTTCCTTTGGGTACGCCCTATGTAAATGGGGAGGATGAAGTAAAGTTACAAAGTCATTTACAGCATATGCCCTATGGAGAGGATATTTCCTGTTATAGCTGAAGTGTGAATCAGCCTTATGTTCTCTGCCTCCAGACCCTATTTTCCTGCCTCAAAACTAGCTTTTAAAAACCCCTAGTCTACCAGCCTTTGATGAGATTGATTTAAGTAATAACTCTCTCCCATGTGGCGTGGCTGGCCTTGTGTCAATTAAACTTTCTTTACTGCAATGCCGTGCTCTCTGTGAATTGATTTTGTTTGTGCAACAGGCAGAAGAACAGGTCAGATGGTTACATCAGCCTTTCTACAAAGACAAACTAACCAACAGGCCAAGACATCCAGTATTTATCCCTCTTTTTTTCTCTTAAAATATGGAATTGAGTCCTCAGCAGTGAAAAATTTGGATGCTATTTGTAAACATTACAGAATCTTTCAAATGTTATTTTAAGTGCACCCTTATATTTTCTGCAGCTCTCTTACACTAGTAATGTTGTAAACAATGGGTGGGCAATAAAACGGTTTTCTGAGCCAAGCTAGTGTTCTCCTCTAAGAAGGCATTATTGTGTCTGTGAATGCTTCAACATTTTATTTTCATTACAGATAAAACAAAGAAAAGTAAAATAAAACAAAACAAAAACAAACACACACGCACTGTGCAGATTTATTTACCTGCCCTGCATTCATCCTACTTTTCCCTCGAGAATATACATTTCTGCAAATTTCTATCTGGCTCAATGCCTCACATTGGGAAAAATTCCGTTGCATATAAATACAAGATAGCAAAAAGTTACTTAGTGACTGCCTGCTTGCAGTAGGCGACTGTGACTTGCTTGTTTGCTTTTGTTTTGTTTCCATTTTCTCTCTTAGCACAATTAATCTCCCTTTTGAAATTAGCACTTGATTCTTTTTTCTCTAGATTGGCCTTCTCCCTTCTCACCCACCCTAACTATCCCTGCAGCTCCATGCATCTCCTTCATACAGGACTGACTTCAACCTTAGGATGCAGGGAAGTCACCTAACCTAGGCCTCACCAATCAGGGCATCATGCCTCTTAGAGATTATTTAAAGGACAGGCTTGTAAGCTAATGTGATCTCTCCCTGGGGCTTTGCTGAGAATACAGAGGGAAGTTGCCGTTTCTTCTATCAGTTTCCTCACCTAATAGATGTGCAGCTTGAAGTTGCAGGTGTTTATCTTGTTTTATTGGGGAAGCATCTACCTGAAAATTACAGAATAAAATAGAGCTAAATATGAAAATTCCATTACCTGAAGACATTTTTGATAATCCGATCCCCTCTTTTACCTTTTAGCTGCATAAGACAATGTGTTGCCTTATTTGTGTGTTCATGTATGCCTTTTCTTAGAGGCTTAATCACAGTAAAGATAGGTCTTGGTCACTTTCATCGGAGACCTGACAAGTACACTCATCACACACTCTGCACCTTACTGTGATTCTCCCCTTTCTATCCATTCTGACTCTGTGTGTTGAGAACATTGCTTCCTATTCTCAAGAAACCTTCCCCTTTCTTCCGACTGGTAGCATCACAGCTGTTCAAATAAATGCTCCTTCTTCTACCACTCTGCCTAAACGGGCCAATGGTTGCCCCTTAGCGTTCACAGCTTTGGTGTACGGTACGGCACTGCACTGTGAGGGACCCGGGTGGAGACCGCCTCTGAGTCTCCTTTGTTTGCAGCGCCCACCACAAAATGTTCGTGCTGAACAAGCAGAGGAGGCTCCACATCCTGTTCTTTAAAGATTTTGATTATTCTCAGGTGCCTGATTGGCTGAAAAAAAATCTTTCCCCTTTTCTGGCTTTCTGAGTGTCTTTCTTTTCCAGGTCTTCATTAGGATGTGTGCTCAGCCCCACCACGCTCATGCAGTCCTATTGTGTCAGGGGATGTTCAGCATCCAGGCAGCAAGAAAATAAGGCGAATAGCTATGAATCTACCTTTTAGCCTCTTTCTGCCTTAAAATAGTGTAATTTTGAAGAAGCTTTGTTTGCCCTTTACTTGAATGTGCTTGTGTCTGAGGGAAATATTGAGATACGGACAGCCAGCAGAAAATGTTCCCTGGCATTAGAATCCTGCACACATGCACCCACCTCTTCTGTGTTTACTCCAACGCTGATGTTGGTGTGGATAGGAGGGAGAGACCCTGAGACAGCCTGGGAGTCACCTACAGGAAGAGACATGGCTCCTGAAGAGGAAGTCACTGGGGTCTGGCAAGCAGGTCAGCTCACCGTCATTACCACCTGCCGCCCAGATCTCTCTCTATCCCTCACGGAGAGGTTCCCAACTCTGATCATGAAAACTCTTAAGGAGCTTTCCAAAACAAAGATTCCTGAGTCCTGTTCCAGATTTAGAGGTCTGAAGGTCTACCAGTAATCACCTAGGGAATTTATTAATTTTACAAAGCTCTGCAAGTTTGACAACCTCTGCCTTAAAACACACACTTCTTCTGCCTCAGTCAACTAAAGATGCAACACTAACATATTCTCTGTGCCTCACAGGAAATCAAAGCATAAAGGCCTTGAATTTCCCAGGACTGGCCCATGTTACAGAAAGGAACCCTAACAGATTTGAACATCTTCTGTTGCTCCGTAGTAGGAGGCTTGGTAAATATGTTGTTTTCTATCTCTCTCCAAGCATGCATGTAAGACAGCACGTCACAAAATTTTCAACTGAGAAGTAGCTTTATGTCTTGTTTTAGCCAATTAAATGTGAGCAGAAATCATGTGGGTCACTTCCAGGTGTGGGATATAAGAGGCTTGCATGCTTCATCTTATTTGTTTGTCCGTCTCTGCCGTGACAGCTGACAATCTTCCAGAAAGGTAATGCCTGGCAAGTCTGCCTCAGAGGTGAGGATGATGTCATGGTAGAGCAGCCTTCCAGGGTGAACAAGTAACCTGAAAACCCTAAGTAATCTCCAAAAGCCTTCCAGAATTAATGCGTGAATTTAGCAAGATCTCAGAATACAATGTTAACACACCCAAATCAACCACATTTCTATATCTTACCAGTGTACAATTAGAAACCTAGATTAAAACACACACACGCCCCAATGCTATGTTGACTAGCTCTCCTAAAGTGAAATACATTGATATAGATTTAAAAAGACATGTAAAGGTTGGTATGTTGGAAATTAAGAGAATCAGAGAATACCTACATAAAATGAGAACTAATTCATGTCGACATAGTAAAGATGTCAATTTCCTCCAAATGGATCTTTAAATTTAATGCAATACTAGTTAAAACCCCACCGGGATTTTTATAGTTATAGATATGCTAATTCTATAATATATATGGAAAAGAAAATGAATTAGAAGACCAAAACAGTGTTGAAAATCAAAAATATAGTTGGAAGAAGCAGTACCCAATTTTAAGACTTACTATTAACTGATAGGAATCAAAACATTGCACACTAATGAGGAGATGGCTACTCCCACTGCCCCAACTGTGATGTATAAATGCTACCGACCAGTAACGAGAACCAGAACCCCATAAGGAAATGGCTTATTCTAACTATTGGTCTGTAAAGGTACAAAATGAATCTGCGTGTCTTGTTATAATTGAAAGCAAGGACACCGTCAAGTGTTAATGCAATTTAGTCAAAAAAAGATTCAGGGACCTGATCAAAGTCTGTCCCTCCAGATAAACAAGTGACAACCTGAGGATTTGAGAAAAAAAAAACAAAAAAACAAAAAAAAACATCTGCAGTGCTTTGTAACACACAAAACATAGCCAAAAGGAGTAACGTTTTGAGCTTACTAGGTTACCATGTTACCATTTTGACTTCCAGAACTGTGATATTGGCCCTGTGCACTGGCTCATGCCTGTAATCTCAGCACTTTTTGAGTTCAAGGCAGGCAGATCACTTGAGGTCAAGAGTTCAAGACCAGCCTGGCCAACACGTGAAATCCCGTCTCTACAAAAATACAAAATTAGCCAGGCATGGTGGTGGGTACCTGTAATCCCAGCTAATTGTGAGGCTGAGGTAGGAGAATAGCTTGAACCTGGGGGGCAGAGGTTGCAGTGAACCGAGATTGTGCCATTGCACTCCAGTCTGGGCGACAGAGTGAGACTCCATATCAAACAAACAGACAAACAACAACCACAAACAACCCTGTAATGTAATAAATTTATATTGCTTCTAGCCACTACATTTGTTACAACTTATTACAGGAATGTTAAGAAAGTTTTCTACTTTCTGTAGAGGCCCTGGAGCTCCTTAGCTTTGGGATAAGCCAGTCCTTTTCCCAACTGTGGGGTCAGCACTTGGAAGTGAGAGAAAGGAAGGACCACCCTGGTCTGGAGTGGTCAGGGACAGCTGCCTGGAGGAGGAGAAAGTGGAGGAAACATCGCTGAGCCTGGAGAGATGGGGACAGTACCTTAAAGCAGCTGTCAGCCATGGGGATTTGATTGTTTTAAGCAGTCACAACACTAGGCTTTTAATTCAGAAAGCTCTGTAAGCAATTAAAAGCCACTGTTGTTTTAAACTGTTTTTATGTCGCCTGCTAGCAACAAGGAAAATGATAAATCACCTCAACAAAATGCCTCAGTGAATTGGTACACATTTTTTATTTGCATTTTTATTTGCGCATTTTCTAAGATACAACCATGTCAAAGTTTCCAATTATCTTTTTTTGTTTTGTTTTGTTTTTTGAGATGGAGTCTCCATTTGTTGCCCTGGCTGGAGTGCAGTGGTATGATCTAGGCTCACAGCAACCTCCTTCTCCCTGGCTTAAGCGATCCATCAACCTCAGCCTCCTAAGTAGCTGGAACGAAAGGTGCCCACCACCATACCTGGATAATTTTGTTCGTTGTTTGTTTTGTTTAGAGACAGGAGCTTGCTCTGTCATCTAGGCAGGAATACAGTGATGCAGTCTCTGCTCACTGCAACCTCCACCTCCTGGATTAAAGCTATTCTCCCAATTCAACCTCCCAAGTAGCTGAGATTCCAGGTACCCACCACCACACCTGGCTAATTTCTGTATTTTTAAGAGATGGGATTCCACCATGTTGGCCAGACTGGTCTCAAACTTCTGACTTCAAATGATCTGCCCACCTTTGCCTCCCAAAGGGCTGGGATTATAAGCATGAGCCACATGCTTGGCAAATATAATTATGTTTGACCTCACAAATTTACTTGCAAATATGTGATGAGGGTTAGACACTTGCTACATAGTGGGAGGCACTCAGGAAAGCAGGTATGGTGCTGTCATTGGCTGACGTTGAAACCTCAGGGAAGAGACAGGCAGCAAAGTGTTACCCTATGATAAATTAGTGATCTTGCAATAAGTCTGTTGTGAGATGATGTCAATGAAAGTCCCCGGAGGCTTACGCATCTCCAATGTGGAAGAGGGGTGGCAGAAGGAAGGGGAGAGACATCCAGAGATGGGGTTTTGGCATCATCTCTCAGAGGCTGGGAGAGACCCAGTGCAGGCTTACATGCTCAGTCTTCTTGGTTTATTGAAAAATGGAAAAAAATGTACAAAAATTGTGCTATACTTTAACTGCTTCCATTAAAAAGATTCTTATTTCTGATAGGGGCATGCAAGTATAACTGTCTGTCAAAATGTTAACAAATATGTTTACCTGTGGCTGTGTGTCAGTTAGCAACCTGCATCTAATGTGGCTTCTTCCTACTTTCTCTCTGCCGCACTCCATAATCAGCTATGGATTTTAAATGGCATGACTGAGCCTCAGATCGGAGGATTTGACAGTATAGATGCCAATGTTTTAAAATGAAATGAACCTTGAGTACGGAAGGAGAAATTCCTTGCAAAACTAAAATGGTAGTATCTTCGACCAAAGAATGAAGGCTACAAAGATACATTGTTCCTCTGTAGTACATCTATTCATGGTTGATTTATAGATTAGGAAATAGAGCTAGGTGAGGTAGCTCACTTCTGTAATCCCAGGCAGATCACCTGAGGTCAGGATTTCTAGATCAGCCTGGACAACATGGTGAAAACCCATCTCTACTAAAAATACCAAAATTAGCCAGGTATAGTGGTGGGCACCTGTAATCTCAGCTACTCGGGAGGCTGAGGCATGAGAATCACTTGAACCTGGGAGGCAGATGTTGCACTGAGCCAAGATTGCACCACTGCACTCCAGCCAGAGCGACAGAGTGAGACTCCATCTCAAAGAAAAACAAACAAACAGACAAACAAAAAAGATTAGGAAATAGAGCCTGAGTCTCTATTTTTATTATAACCAGCAAATGTAAATGGGAATAGATAATCATAATATTATCTCTTTGCTTTTCACCATTATCCCATTATCCAACTTGGCGGGTGGTTTCAGGAATGCCCCTGCAACCAATTACCAGTGAATTATTTATATTAACAGCTGCTATGAAGTGTATTCCAGCTGTTGCTCCATGAAGGACATCTTGTAGTTTTGGGATTTTGCTGAAGGCCTATGTAAGAAACAAAATTCATCATCAAATGAAAGAGATTATTTTCCCTCATTTTCAGATATAAAGACATAGCCACACACACAGAGTTCTTCCATAGGGAAAGCCAATACTCCAATCTTAGCTATAAGTTTGCAAGATAGCACTCTTATTTGCCACTCTATTCTGTGCAATATTTAGTCTAATGTGGAAGCAGAAGGGGTAGGTTCTGCCCACCACAATGGCAGACACTCCGAGTTTCAGTCATATGTTAGGATTCACTGCTTATTTAAACAGAAGAAATCTCAGGCAATGCCCCTCAAGTACCAGTCCGCCTCCCTTTGTATTTAAAATGTTGTTTATGAACATGCACACTTTAATATTAACCAAAGGAAAACTTTACTACAAAGTCAAAATAATGAAAACTTCAAAAGAAATTAGTTAAGAGACTTTGGATTTCTTTTTTTTTTTTTAACCCTTTCCACCTCGAAACATATCCAATGTCTCACTTCCTCGATGCCCCTCTCTGTCATTCCTAAGATAAATGCTCCATAGTGGAAAAACTCATTGGAAATAATATGTTCAATGATTGTTAGCAGATTGACCAAACTCAGATGTCAGTTTCCATTTTAATGGGAACTTTTTGGGAACATAAGGGGGACTGTGTTGGTGGAAATTTTAAGAACAGTCACAAAAATGGTAATGAGAAATCTGGTCCGGATGGTGCTATATTTCCTGACAACTTCAGTGAAAAGCAGCCATCTGAAGTTGTTTGTCTTAATAGTTGTGTTCCATCTTTTCTTTGGTACCATCTCAGGAGCTGGAAGTTGATGTGCCCCTTCAGATGTCAAGATCTTTTTTACTCCACCAAACAATGTTTTTCTAAGACTTTCACACCTTCCTCATCCTATGTTCAGTTGGTGAGTAGCAGGAGAGGAAGAGACAGAAGCACATGAAATGGTAACGCTTCTTCTTCAATTTCCATGGCTGTTTCCTGCTCTGAGAACCAATGCATATCTCCCAAGAAGGTCACAACAACACTCAGCCTCCACCCACATCCGCACAAACACATGCACACTCTTCCACATAGAGTCGAACATCAGCCAGTGAGGATGTTTAAACAGCTGAAACTAGCGGAATAGTGAAATTTCTGAATGCTGTATTGATTAGCTCTGTGTGGGCAGGCATGGATCTTAAGTTGTCTTCCATCAGATTCTATTTAGGGATGCCAAGATGTAGACGTATGAACACAGAGAGAAACCTTCTCCAGGTGGTTAATACATGCACCTAAGCCCCTGTATAAATACATATGAATGGTAGTTACTCAGATTTCTGATATATTGAGGAAATAAAAAGTTAATAGCAATTGCATTACCAGAGCCTTGGCTGCTATATTACTAGTTCTGGGAAAAAAAGGTAACAAGAGTGGAGTGATGTGATGATAAGTTGCACTTTTAACCACTGCAAAACATTGAATGTGGCTCCTCCTGGCTGCCCTACAGTTACATATTCACCTAGCAAATATGTATCCATAATTTGCAATGTGCAGTGTTAGCCCCATACTTTAGATGGCTTGGATCCATTTGCATCAGATCAATAGGTTAGTGAGGGACTCTCTGACTTTGCCCCGTGGTTCCTGCAATGAATGTCTGCCTCATTTCCTGCAGCCAAGCCAAAGCAGCTATTTGAAGTTCTTTGTCAAGCCCCATCCTCTGGTCCTCTGACCACCTTCAAGCAGGGGCTCCTTGCCTGCCCCTTCAGCTTCCCTAGGTCAATTCCTCCTCTCAGCCCCTTGTTCTCTCCTCCCAGGTCTGAACCTCAGTCTGAACATCAAGGCTCTGATGCCATGCAAGGACCACACAGACACCCACTTGCTGGACACTGTCCCTCACCTCCTCCTGCTGGGACTCCCTTGGTTCCTGTCCTCTTCCCAGGTGTCTAGTTTCTGGGTCCTTTCTGCCCAAATGCAGTTCCCCCCACTACCAGTCAAGATAAGTAGAAGAGAAGAGATTAGACAACACTATTTTGTTTTCCAATGTACGGTGAGCAATCAGTTCTTGTACTTCATTCTTCTTAGCATATGTCCTGGTTGGAATTCTCCCCAAAGCAGAAAACTGACACAGGGACTTAGGTTGAGGTGACGGTGGATCCCAGAAATCACAAATGAGAGAATGGGGAAAGTGGGATGGGAGAAAGAGAAATTCAATAGGTGTGTATTGAAGGGCGTTTGCTCCTGTGTCACTGGAGCCCACATTCCACTGGGAACCTTCTAAGGAACGACGCACAGTGTGCTTCAGAAAAGTCCCTCTGTGGGACAGGGGCACTGGGCTGTCTGTCCAGGGCTCCTGCCTTCCTTTGGCTGAAAGTTGCTATTGGCAGCATTTCCAAGCTACCTTGCACCAAGCTAAGCATCTTCTGCAAGGCTGGAGGAAGCTCCCAGGCAAAGACGTAAAAGAATTCAGGAAGCTTCCAGAGTGCAAAGAAACTGTCTTCCACAGCTCTGGATGGATTTGAAAGTGGGCTCAGCAGCTGTGGGGCAGGGCACTAACGAAGACTGTGACAGCACAAATTCTCATCTCACACCACCTGCCATTGCTTCTGCCAGGAATGTTCTTCCCTCACATCTGAAAAAGCCTCTCCTTTAACAGCATCTAGGCCTTTCCTATCTGTTCTGCTTCTCTGGAGGACCCTGACTCATCAAGGGTAGAAGCAAGGAGACCATCTTGGGTGTGGTGCAGAATCCAGGGGAAAGACCACGGTGGTTGAGAACTGGGGGTAGTAGGTGGGCGGTGAGAAGTGGTCAGAATCTGTATATATTTGAAGGAGGTGGCAAGAGGATTTCCTTGCAGATTGGATATGGTATGAGGGAAAGGAATGACCTTGAAGAGCAGAGACGCCATCAGCTGAGATGGATTGTCTGCTAGGGACCCCAGATATGGCTGTGGTAAGAGTGGGGAAGGGCCAGTGATTATAACTCTACTTCTGCAGGTATCCCCAATTCTACTTTGGCACCCCAGTGGACTATGGCTGAGGAACATCATTAGAAAACACCTTCAGCATGAACATTAGTGTATGAGTGGCTGACACCTTCCAGAGGGAACATATTGGGGCTCCTCCCAGCAATCTCTCCAGGAACAGACTTCACAGGACCTGAGATGGTAGCATGGAGGATGTTAAGAGTAACAAGTATTCAGGTCTCATTCTGCAGCTGTGTACCACCAAAACCAGTGGGTTACCCAGCAGACAGGTCACCAGACAGCCTCTGTTCGCATTCCAAAGCCCAGTAACGTCATGTGGTATCATAGCAGTAAGTTATTAATTGTATCTAAACTTATAAACTTTAGGCTTTAAATCTTCCATTACATATAAAATACCAACATCATCAAAGATTGATTGCAAATTAGTCCACACGTCTCAATTTCCAATGCCAGCTTCCTATTCCTCACTGAATTAGTCCATTCTCATACTGATAGAAAGAACTACCTGAGACTGGGTAATTTATAAATAAGAGGTTTAACGGACTCACAGTTCTGCAGGTTGTACAGAAAGGATGGTGGAAAGGAGGCCTCAGGAAACTTACAGTCATGGTGGAAGGTGAAGGGGAAGGAGGCACATCTTAACATGGTCATAGAAGGAGGGAGACAGTGAAAGGGGAGGGGCTACATGCTTTTAAACAGCCAGATCTCCTGAGAACTCACTATCACGAGAACAGCAAGGGGGAAATCCTCCTCAGGATCCAATCACCGCCAACACTGGGGATTACAGCTTCACATGAGATTTGCGCAGGGACACAGGCCCAAACCATACCACATACCATGATCTCCCCTTTCCTGGATGTTTGTCACAATTTCCTAGAATGTCTCCACAATTCTCTTTCTGCCCTAAGCCAGAGAGATCCTTTTAAAGATTAAATTATATCATGATACTGTGTCTCTTCAAAGCTTTCAATTCTATCTCATCACATTTAGAATTTAAATCTGTCTCTCTCTTCTCTCTTTCTCTCTGTCTCTCAAGAATCATTGAATAGGCTCTGTGTGGTGTGACCCCAGCTCATACATGCACCTTCATCTCATGGTCCTTTCCCTTCCTCCCTGTGCACCAGCCACCCTGGTGTTCCTCACTGGCTATAAAGCAACTTTTATCTTTCAAGAAAGGGAATTTAGTTTTGGGGCACCTCCATTTAACAAAGCCTAAAGACCCAATTGAATACGCAGAAGTTAATGACTGATTGACTTTGTTGATCAATGTTGGGTACAAATCAACATTTGAAGAGAAAGTTTGTTTTTGGCCATCTCGGGAAGACATGTGGGGGTCACAGGAAGGACGGCCGTGGCAGCTGCCAGCTCACACGGCACTCAGAGCCACCGAGCTGTGACACTCCCGAGCCATTCATCACTCTTGGCAGCAGGACTTTGATGTTGATTCAGCAGCGGCACAGGGGAAGGATAAAAGATGCTCTTGCCACTTCGTCTTGGCATTCGCCTTTTCTCCAGGCATCAGGGCCGGGGAGCATCTGCTGCCAAGACATGAATTACAAACAGATGAAGAATCTCACTTTATGGGCCGATTCTCTTCTTCCCCCTCTCCATCTATGCTATAAAACCTGCTTAGTAAACCACAAGTAAACTCTTAATCGTGTAAAGGATCATAGACAGGGCCCCCTGTGATTCACACCATGGCCAGAACGGTTCCCAACACTCGTCACCTCCCATCTGCTGGGTTTATCAACATGAGAAGCACCAAATCATGTTCAGCAACAGCCTCATCCTTTTCTCTTTTGTCCTCTGCCAAGGCATAAATCTAAAGAAACTCTTCAGGTACATGGTTTTGTATTTGTCACTCACTGATTTTGTCAATTAACAAATATTTAACAAGCATTGATTAGCTGACAGACACTAAGAATAAATCAAATGTAGTGCTTGCATTCATGGAGCTTAATTATTGTGAGGAACATATGTCTCAAAACTTATGAAGAAAATAAGTATATATATATATAATAAATAAAATATATAAAAAATATAAAATACATATATAAAATACTCATATAAATAAAATGCATATATTTTATATGTACATATATAAAATACTCATTTTCTTCATAGGTTTTGAGACAGAGTCTTGCTCCGTCACCCAGGCTGGAGTGCAACGGTGCAATTTTGGCTTACTGCAGCCTCTGTCTCCAGGGTTCAAGCAATTCATGTGGCTCAGTCTCCTGAGAAACTGAGACTATAGGTGTGCATCATCATGCCCAGCTGATTGTTTGTTTTTTGATATTTTTAATAGATATGTTACCATGTTGCCCAGACTGATCTTGAACTCCTAGGCTCAAGTAATCTGCCCGTCTTGGCCTCCCAAAGTGCTGGGATTACAGGCATGGCCCACTGTGCCTGGCCATATTTTTAATATTTTAATCTGAACCCTTTAGAATAGAATATAGAAAAAACATAAAGAGGAGGAGATATGAATATCAGTGAGCATATTTCATTGGATGAGTAAAACTCATTGTTTCAGTGGATGTCACACTTATCATCATAGATTTCTTGGTCAAAATGGCACCTCAAGATTTAATATAAGTGTTTCTATTGGCCAAATGCAGCAGTTCACACCTGTAATCCCAATATTTTTGGAGGCCAAGTTAGGAGAACCACTTGAGGCCAGGAGTTTGAGACTAGCCTGGACAATATAAAAAGACCCCATCTTTCTTTTAAAAAAATAGCAATATTAGCTGGTCAAAGTGGTTCATGCCTATTTCCAGCTACTCTGCAGGCTGAGGCAGGAGGATTGCTTGAACCCAGAAGTTCAAGACTGGAGTGAGCTTTGATTATACTACTGCACTCCAGCCGGGGTGACAGAATGAGACCTTGTCTCAGTAAATAAATACATAAATAAATACTTCTATCTGCTGGGATGTAGAGTCCCTTCTTTGTCTTATGGAAGGAATGGGAGATAATTCATGGGGCAAAGATGCATTCTCCTGTGTTAGAGCACAAGATGCAGGCTGCAGAGGACATGCAGGTGGAATCTGAGACCTGAGAGTCAACCACTCCTCCCATTGGTCAGGGAGAGAAGTGAGGTGAATTATACGTCAAACACTTCACCATTATACCATTACACTGGTGTAAAAAGCATTCTATAATTTGATAAGAGTATTTGATCAATGTCCGGTTTCCTGATTTTGATAATTGTGGTGAGGAAGTGCATATACTTGTACTTAAGAATATACACTGGAATTTTTATAGGGTAAAGTAGAGGGCTATCTGCAACTTACTCTCACTGGTTTGTAAAAAATTACACACATGTGTATATGCACACACAATCTCCATGGTGGGAGAAATATAGGTACAGTAGTGAATATTGGAAGTATTTGAAGATCTGAAGATTGTATGGGTACATTTTGAATTATCTCTCACAAGCCCAAAATGTTCAGTCAGAGCAACTGAACTTATGTAATGCTTAGTGGAACTGTGTGTTTGTGTGTACATGCATAGATATGTGTGCACACCTCTGTGTTGTGTGCTTGATAAATAATGAAATGAAGGCAGAAATAAAGATGTTCTTCAAAACAATGACAGCAAAGATACAGCATACCAGAATCTCTGGGACACATTTAAAGCAGTGTCTAGAGAGAAATTTATAGCACTAAATGCCCACATGAGAAGTGAAGAAAGATCTAAAATTGACACCCTATCATCACAATTAAAAGAACTAGAGGAGCAAGATCAAACAAATTCAAAAGCTAGCAGAAGACAAGAAATAACTAAGATCAGAGCAGAACTGAAGGAGATGGAGACACAAAAAACCCTTCAAAACATCAATAAATCCAGGAGCTGGTTTTTTGAAAAGATCAACAAAATAGGTAGACAGCTAGACAGGCTCATAAAAAATAAAAGAAGAAGATTCAAACAGATGCAATAAAAAATGAAAAGGGGGATATCACCACGAATCCCACAAAAATACAAACTACCATCAGAGATTACTAGAAATACCTCTATGCACGTAAACCAGTAAATCTAGAAGAAATGGATAAATTCCTGGACACTTAACACCCTCCCCAGACTAAACCAGGAAGAAATAGAATTCCTGAATAGACCAATAACAAGGTCTGAAGTTGAGGCAGCAATTAATAGCCTACCAAAGTCCAGCTAAAAACCTGAAAAAGTCCAGCTCCAGATGGGTTCACAGCCGAATTCTACCAGAGGTGCAAAGAGGAGCTGGTACCATTCCTTCTGAAATTATTCCAAACAATACTGAAAGAGGGAATCCTCCCTAACACATTTTATGAGACCAACATCATCCTTATACCAAAGCCTGGAAGATACACAACTAAAAAAGAAAATTTCAGGCCAATACCCATGATGAATATAGGTGCAAAAATCTTCAATAAAATACTGGCAAACTGAATCCAATAGCACACCAAAGAACTTGTCCATCCCAGGGATGCAAGGCTGGTTCAACATCTGCAAATCTATAAACATTATCTATCACATAAATAGAACCAAAGACAAAAACAACATGATTATCTCAGTAGATGTAGAGAAGGCCTTTGACAAAATTCAACAGCTCTTTATGATAAAAACTCTCAATAAACTAGGTATGGATGGATTCCAAGGAAATTCAAAGGGAATGCAAACGTTCCCTTTGAAAACTGGCACAAGACAAGAATGCCCTCTCTCACCACTCCTATCCAACATAGTATTGGAAGTTCTGGCTAGGGCCATCAGGCAAGAGAAAGAAATAAAGAACATTCAATAGGAAGAGAGGATGTCAAATAGTACCTGTTTGCAGGTGACATGATCTTATATTTAGAAAATCCCACTGTCTCAGCCCAAAACCTCCTTAAGCTGATAAGCAACTTCAGCAAAGTCTCAGGATACAAAATCAATGGGCAAAAATCGCAAGCATTCTTATAAACCAGTAACAGACAAACAGAGTGCCAAATCCTGAATGAACTCTCACTAACAATCGCTACAAAGAAATAAAATATGTAGGAATACAAATAACAAGGGATGTGAAGGACCTCTTCAAGGAGAACTACAAACCACTGCTGAAGGAAATAAGTGAGGACTAAAACAGATGGAAAAACATCCCATGCTCATGGTTAGGAAGAACCAATATCATAAAAATGGCCATACTGCCCAAAGTAATTTATACATTCAATGCTATCCCCATCAAGCTACTGATGACTTTCTTTACCGAATTGGAAAAAACCACCTTAAACTTCATATGGAACCAAAAGAGAACCTGCATAGCCAAGAAAATCCTAAGCAAAAAAAAAAAATAATAAATAACAAGCGGGAGGCATCACACTACCTGACTTCAAACTATATTACAAGGCTACAGAAATCAAAATAGCATGGTACTAGCACCAAAACAGAGATATAGACCAATGGAACAAAATAGAGGCATCAGAAAGAAAGACATAAGACGCAGAAGCACACTTATAAGAAGTTGTAAGCCCAGGATAGAGAGGAAGATTCACAGGGAGTGTTTCAAAAGCTATAGGTAGAGTGGCGCACTGGGAATGTCTGATATGCCTTCTGTCCCCTCTGTCTCAAGACCCACTTTAATCTCCTTTGCCTGGCCTATTTCTTATTGTCTTTCATGCTTCATTTTGTGTGTTAACTCCTGAGGGAAGACTTTTCTGGCCTTCAGCATCACCCTGGCTGAGCTGCTACTGCAGTAGTGTCTGAAGCACTCACTCCTGTCTCTCCCTCACAGCCCTGACTGCGCTGCATTGTGACTGTCTGTGAACGTGGCTGTTTCCGCCAGACGACATACCGATGGAGGCTAGGGCTGCCAGATTCGCACAGACACTTACATCTGAATTTCACACAAACAATGAATATATTTTTAGTCTAAAGCTTGCCCTGTGCATATTTTATACATGCTGCATCTATTGAGAATCTTATGGTATCTGACATAAAACAGGCACTAATTTTAATGAATGACTAAACAGAACATTCACAGCAGCATACAGCTAATGTAACCGAAAGCAGACATACATCTGATCCTATGGCAAGCCTCTGTTACCCTTGGCACAGTGAAACCTCCACAGCTATTTTTTTTTTTTTTTGCAGAAGGACAAGACATCTAATGTGTGCTAACTTCAGGAAACACACTGGCTATCTGTCAGGTGCAAAATCCTCTATAAGGACATTAAAATAAAGCCTGTACAACAGCAAGGCAATGAAGCTGTGAAAAGCTTGTGGGATGAGTAGACTGAGATGTAAACATCCACATGTTTCATGAGTCTTTGTATTAAATCATATATGGGAATGACTGTGTTGCTAAATTTAATAATGCATAGCAATAGCCAGTAGTCTCACAATGATTATTTCCCTCCTCACTTTGCTGGTTAAGTTTGCCATGCGGGCGGATCAACTGAGGTCGGGAGTTCAACACCAGCCTAAACATGGAGAAACCCCATCTCTACTTAAAAAAAAAACAAAATTAGGCGGGTGTGGTGGTGCATGCCTGTAATTCCAGCTACCTGGGGAGGCTGAGGCAGGAGAATCACTTGAACCTGGGAGGCCGAGGTTGCAGTGAGCCGAGATCACACCATCGCACTCCAACCCGGGCAACAAGAGCAAAACTCCGTTTCAAAACAGCAACAACAAGTTTGCCATAATATCCTGTCAAAGACAAGGGATCCATTTCATTAGGAGAAAGTTCACGGGAGTATCTGGTGCAGGCTGCCGCTTTGAGAAAACACAGCAGAGGACACAGAGATGGAGGAAATGAAGCAGACAAGCGCGGACAACGTAAAACCAGGAAACGATTAAGCGTCCATGAACTATTCCCACTGCCTGATTATTTCGTGAGGAAATTGACTGAAGTCTGAAGCCGTTTTGATCATCTCCCGTCTTCCCAGTCTCTCTCACACACTGACACGTTCTCTGCCACAATCTCTTGCCAAGGAGATACAAACTCATTTGGCCTCCGGGCCATGAAGACGACTTAAATTCACAAATTGCTACTCACCTACAGTCATTTTTTAAAAATAAACTTTATTTTTGCTCACCAATTATGTATTTATGCATGTATTTAATTATTTTATTTTTATTTTAATAAAACTTTTTTTGAGACAAGGTATCCCTCTGTCACCCAGGCTAGAGTCCAATGGCACAATTATGGCTCACCTCCCGGGATCAAGCAGTCCTCCTATCACAGCCTCCAGAGTAGCTGGAACTACAGGCATGCACCATCATACCTGGGTAATTAAAAAAAATTTTCAGAGACGTGGTCTTGCCATGCTGCCCAGGCTGGTCTCAAAGTCCTGGACTCAAGCAATCCTCCCCACAATTATTCACAGCAAAACTGAGTGGAAGGTACAGAGATTTCCCCTATCCCTCCCGCCCCCACATAGGCACAGCCTCCCTCGTTCTCAGCATCCCTCACCAGAGTAGTCTACTTTTTACAATGGATAAGCTTATGTTAACAAATCATTATGACCCAAGATCCATTACTGACATTAGGGTTCACTCCTGGTGGCGTACATTCTGAGGGTTTGCACAAATGTATAATGACGTGTATCTACCAGTGTAGTATCATACAGACTCATTTCACTGTCCTCAGAATCCTCCGTGCACTACCTATTCATTTCTCTCTCTCTAGTTTTACTGCATCCAAATATGGATAAGACGTAGCCATACCTTCTCACTTTTGGAGAAAATCCTGGGACCTAAAAGTAAAATTCCACAATTTTTAAATCTCTTGAGCCCACACCTGTGCTCACAGAAGTCCCCATGACATCCTACCTGACACCAGCTCCTGCTCAATCCCCACTTCCTTGGCCCAGCTATTTCTGGCCAGTTCAGCCCTTAGGGGACACCCCCCGGCCCCTGTGCTCCAAACTACCCCATGCACCATTCATGGGGAATTTGTCCCAGAGTCTCATCATCACTAATGGCACCTGTCCATATGAGTCATTGTACAGACACTGCCTCATATATACTTATACATTTATTTGTTATGTACGCCACATTTCAAAAGATTATGATGATTTAAAAATAATACCCAAGCAACATGCTTTGTCTTAGAGTTTATTTTGAACAGAACAGTTAGAGAGGATAATTATCAGGAGTGTTTCTGTTAAACCTAGGCTAAGGGCTTTCCTTTTTTTTCACTTAATCCAACCTCATCATAGTCCGAGGAGGAAGTTACCACTGGAATCCTTATTCTATGGGGAAACTGAGTCCAAGGGAGGTGACATCTCAAGTGGCTGCACAGGTAGTGGATATCAGAGCTTGAGTTTAAATCCAGGATGTGAGGAATTCTAAAAAATGTTCTTAAGGAGCATTTGGGTGAAAGGATAACTTGTGGAGTGCTGACACTTCCTCTGCTCCAACATAAGTCTCCAAAAACTGTGAACGTGTCACATAATTTAGAAAAGGGAGAAGCCAGTGGTTTGCAGTGAGCCTTCCTCAGGTATATTTAAGGTGCCTGCAGCCTGAGTCAATTTCAACATCTCTTTTCAGAAAATCCTTGGCTCTTTGCACTCATTTGTCAAGTACCTTCTTTTATTCATTGTACTGGAAAGATTCTCTGGTACAACTCTGCCTTTTAATGGACAAGTAATATTTTTTTTAACTGCTCAAGGCCAAGCATCCTTAAGGAAATAGAAGCAGACAGTGATGCTTATAGTTCTGGAATTTCAGAATGCCTCATACACCTACATCCTCCTAAATGCTGCTTTGCCTTCTTACAACTTTAAACCTAAACTCAATTCTTCCAAAGTACCAGGTATCATGATTACATAATGATCTTGCTTGAGGTATAACAGCTGCACATGGGGCTAGAACTAATGGGATAGATGTACACATGAAGGGGAGTTTATTATGGAGTAGTGAGTCACACAATCACAAGGTGAAGTCCCACAATATGCCATCGGCAAGCTGAGGAGCCTGGAAGCCAGCCCAAGTCCCAAAACCTCAAAATCAGACAAGCCAACATTGCAGCCTTCAGTCAGCGGCCAAAAGCCCGAGAGCTTCTGGCAAACCACTGGTATAGGTCCAAGAGTCCAAAAGCTGAAGAACTTGGAGTCTGATGTTCAAAGGCAGGAAGCAGCCAGCACGGGAGAAAGATGGAGGCTGGCAGACTCAGCAAGTCAGTTCCTTCCAACTTCCTCCACCTGCTGTATTCTAGCTGCACTGGCAGCTGATTGGAGGGTGCCCACCCAGATTGAGGGTGGGTCTGCCTCTCTCAGTCCACTGACTCAAATATCATTCTCTTTTGGCAGCACCCTCACAGACACACCCCGGAACAATACTTTGCATCATTTAATCCAATCAAGTTGACACTCAATATTTGCCATCAGTTGACACTCAAATCTTGCCTTAATCGGTTTTACATTAAGATGGTGCACAGGGACAATAACTTGGACTAATCTGACCACAGAGAGCTTTGTCTGGCCAAATTCACGTTTAATGCCTTCATGAAAAGAGTCCATGCTCTCTAGGTATTGCAAACCTCACCAGCTCGTCATGCACTTACAATCACTCATGTTATGTACTTGGTACCAGTAAGCATTCACTTTTGGAATGCCTGGAACTTTTGTGAGGATTGTATATTTTCTGTCTCCCCGTATATATTTAGAGGTGCTAATAGCTGATTAGTACCTCTATATGTATATAGAGTCAGAAATATCTGATTAGACTTTTTATATCTAATCTGAGGATGGAATATGAATATCCTTCAAGAAAGAGCAGACAGATATAAGCTATCAGTGACTTGTAGTTATTTGTAGCTGTTGGGAAGACTCATTCCTTGATGGTTCAGAGAAGGCACTGTGCCTTTTTCAGAACTCGGCTGCTGAGTTAAGTTCTGGTGCGGAGGCTGACATCTGGAGAAAGATGTAACACCCATGGGAAGGAGGAGACACATATATCGAACTCAAGCCCACCATCTGTTAAGTGCACAAGTGGCTTCAGCACGTTAAGGAGACTACACCTATGAGTCTTTCTACAGAAGGAGGGTGAACCTGTCACTAAACAGTGATATTACAATACAGGGTGCTACAAATGAAAGCTTCAGCTGGCACCCAGGGAATAGGTGGGCACTTCAAAGTGAAGACAAGAGCTAATGCAAGGACCCACCACACACAACACTCACTTAATACTCACAAGTGTGTCTCCGTTTCCAGAGTGTGAAAGAAGTGTCCTAAGAACAGTCTTGATAAGGAAAATTAGATTAGATTTACTTTATTTGATGAGTTCCTTGTTTGTTGAATTCCTCATTTGAGGAATTCCATTATTTGCTCCTGCTTCTGGGAAGAGATAGAATTACTGAAGTCTAGCATAAATCTGGTAAGAGCTGTTATTCAATTTAGTAATGATTATTAATATAAATGATTATCAATAAATGAGATTTTTGCAACTTAGTAAGAAGGTAGGAAATCATTTATTTCCTACTGAGGATAATTAACCATGAAGGGAATAATTACAGACCTCATAACTAAAAATGGAATTAAATAATTTTGTATAATTTTTATTTTGTATAGCTTTTATGCTCAGAGATGTGTAAAGTGTTCTACTCATTAGTTTTTTGTAAATAAGAACAAGAAACCTGAAACTGTTCAATAATATAATAAGTTATAAAGATTATATTTAATCTTTTATTTAAATTCACATGATGGTCAGTTGGGAAGAAAATGAGGATAGTCAAACTCAGAGAATCAGGATGGGGTTTGCAGAACAGCTGGGAGTCTGGAGATTTGGGTCCATCTATTCTGAGCTCCATCATGAGAAATCTTTGTGGAGTCATTCCTGCTGCACAAAAGAGTTTTAAATTCATGGTCACTTTGGTATCATCTATCTGTGAATTAAAATCAGAAGGGAGAGAGAGAGAGTTTAACGACACTCTCTTTTTTGATACAAGTAGACAGAAAATAAACAAGAGTATAGAAAACTTGAACAACTCACTTAAATTGGACTCCAATGATCTTTACAGGACACTCCACCCAGCGACATCAGCATACATATTCTTCTCAGGTACTCATGAAACATTTCCCAATATAGAACATATTCTGGCCCATAATAAAGCTTCAAGAAATTTAAAAGGATTTGAATAATACACATTTTATGATTTGTCCAACATGAATATAAATTGGAAATCAATACCAGGAAGACCTATGAAAAACTTCCAGATATTTGGAAATCAAACAGTACAATTTTAAGGAACTTGAACCAGAAACTGGAAAACATTTTGAATTAAATGGGAATGAAATGCAACATATCGATATTTGTGAGACATGGTTAAGATAATTCTTGGGAAAAGTTGTTTTTTTTGTTTTGTTTTGTTTTGTTTTGTTGTTGTCGTTGTTGTTTTGAGATAGGGTCTTGGTGTGTTACCTGGACTGGAATGCGGTGGCGTGATCACAGTTCACTGCAGCCCCAAATTCCTGGGCTCAAGTGACCCTTTCACTTCAGCCTCCAGTGTACCTGGGACTACAAGCATGTGCCACCATGCTCAGCTATTTTTTGAAGGTTTATTTCTGTAGGAACAGAGTCTTGCTATGTTGCCTAGGCTGGTCTCCAACTCCTGGCCTCAAGCGATTCTCCTGCCGCAGTCTCCCAAAATGCTTGGATTAGAGGCATGAGCTATTGTAGTACCTACGATAAGTAGGTCCTACAGAAGTTTATTGGGGAAAAAAAAGTCTGTGTTAGAAAAGAAGAAGGGCCGCAAATTAATGACCTAAACTTTCTCTTTAGGAAATAAACAGAGAAAGGGAAATAAGAAAGAAGAGCAAATAAAATCCTAAGTAAGTAGAAGAAAAGAAATAATAAAGACCAGAGTGGAAACCAATTAAGTTGAAAAGAAAACAATAGAGAAAATATAATGAAAAAAATCTAGTTCTTTAAGAAAAGCTGTAAGCCCTCAGTCAGATTTACCAAGAATCAAAGAGAGAAAGAAAAAAACCAGAAATTGACAATGTGCAGAACTAAAGAGGTCATCTCACTGCAGATTCTACAGATGATAAAAAAACAAAACATGATGAACCCTAAGCCTATATAATGCACCAACTTAGTTGTAATACATAAATTCCTTGAAAGACAAATGACCAAAGCACACTAAAAAATAAATATATAATACCAAGCGTGGTGGCTCATGCCTGTAATCCCAGCACTTTGGAGGCTGAGGAGGGTGCATCACCTGAAGTCAAGAGTTCAAGACCAGCCTGGTCAACATGATGAAACACCATCTCTACTAAAAATGCAAAAATTAGCTGGGCATGGTGGTGTGTGCCTGTAATCCCAGTTACTTGGGAGGCTGAGGCAGAGAATCACTTGAACTCGGGAGGTGGAGGTTGCAGTGAGCCAAGATGATGCCACTGTACTCCAGTCTGGCCTACAGAGTGAGACTTCATCCTTCATCTCAGATAATAATAATAAATAAATAAATAAATATATATATATATATAATTGATAACTGAGTTTATTAAAGAAATTTAAGATAAACCATCCCACAAGCAGCCAGATGGCTCCACTGGTGAATTCTACCATATGTTAAGAATAAATAAATACACAAATAAATAATAGCAATTCTACTCAATGTCTTCTAGAAGATTTAACAGGAGAGGACACTTACTGGCCAATAAATTCTATGAGGGCAGCATTATTTTTGTACCCAGATCTGCCACAGATAAAATAAGAAAGAAAGCTATAGATCCATATCCTTAATATGGATGCAAAAGCTCTGAACAAAATGTAATTCAATAGTACAAATATAAGCAGTAAATAATTTATCATGATCTAATATGGTTTACTGCAGTAATTCAAGGTTTTTTTAACTTCTGAATATCAATCAGGGATCAATTTATTAACAGATTGAAAAAGAGAAATAAATATAACTACGTTTTAAAAAGTAGGAATTGCATTTGACAAAATGCAACATCTATTTCTGTTAAAAAGCAAGAAAACAAACAAGAAACACTCAATAAACTTGTAATAGGGAAAAAAATAATTTCCCAAGTAGGTAAAGAGTATTTACAGAAATACTGCACCTAACCTCATCCTTAGGCAAAAGACAAGAGTTTTACTTAGAAATAATTTTTGCTTAGAGGTAAAAGACAGAGCTTTCCCCTTAAGGTGGGGAGCAAGTCAGTGAGGCCAGATCTGACTAATATTTTATTCAACATTGTCCAGGAGATTATAGTCAGAGAAATAAGGCAAGAAAACCCAAGTAAAAGACTTAAACATCTGTCTTTATTTCACAAAAGTTCTCCTGGAACTCATCGGTGAGTTTTAAAAGGTTGCCAGATACAATATTTTGAAAATCCGTTGTATTTCTATTAGTAATAGACAATTCAAATTTAAAATGAAGAAAACAATAGCACTTAAAACGGCATAAAATATGTGTAAGAGAGCAATAAACCTGGCAAAAGATGCATCAGTTCCATACAGCACAGGAAACACCACTCAGAACCGAGCCTCCTCTGCTCTGCCTGCCAGAGTGAACACAGCTCGTCACTTGTCTCCTCTGATTCTAGGAGGCAATCAAATTGCCTTCTCCCTCGGACCCTGAGAATTAATCAAGACTCTCCAGAAATTTGCCCCAACGAGCCTCTGAAGGCCTCATTCTGGTCTTCCTGGTCCATACCCTTTCATCTTCCATTCCACTCAGGGGGTTCCTTAACAACATATCACAAATAAAGTGGCTTAGCAGAACAGAACCTCATTTTCTCATGGTTCTTGAGACCAAAAGTCTGAAATCAGACTGTCAGCAGTGTTGGTTCCTGCTGAGGCTGTGCTGGGAGCCTGCGCCAGGCCTCTGTTCTGGCCTCTCGTGAGTGCTGGAGACCGGTGACATTCCTTGGCTTGCTCCTGGGAGCCTGCTCCAGGCCTCTGTTCTGGCCTCTCGTGAGTGCTGGAGACTGGTGACATTCCTTGGCTTGCTCCTGGGAGCCTGCTCCAGGCCTCTGTTCTGGCCTCTCGTGAGTGCTGGACACCCCTGACATTCCTTGGATTACAGATGCGTCACTCCAATTGCTGCTTTCATCTTCACCAGACACTCTCCCTATCTTCCCACGACTGTCTTCTTACGGAGGACACCAGGTATATTGAATTAGGGGCCCTAATTCAGTTTTGTTCAAGCCGCATTGAACAAAACTGAATTAGGCTCTTTGATAGAGCGGACGAATTCCATACAGCCCAATTCCTACTTTTCTCTCTGGTTAAGGTCCCCAAATTCCCATTCACACTCACCTTTGTGCCACGGGCCTTACCTTGTCTTTCACACTTACTATGCTCTCTCCTTCCCCAGGACGTTGGCATACGCTGCTCCCTCTGCTAGGAACGCCCTCTCCTCCTTCTCTCACCTGGTTAAGGCTTCCTTATCCTTCAGGATCCAAGTCACATGTGAGGTCTTCAGAGCCATCTCAACATCCTGGATTGGGTCAATTCCACCGTTTCATGTTCCTCTTCTGCATAGACTTGGAGGTCCTGCAATTTTCCATATGGTTATGGGAATATTTGGTGTACGACTATCTGTCTTCCCTAGCCTGTGCAGACAGAGGCAGGGAACAGTTTCCTTATTCCACACTGTGCCCCCTTGTGTTCATTACATATGATAAAATCAGTTTCATTAGTTAATTAACCACACCAGAACACATGTGAGCATATTTTACTTCAATATTATCCTTGAGTGGCTTACATTTAAAATGTTGTAAAACAAATAAACAAAAATGTAAATAATCTCTGATTTTATGCAATATCTGAAGAGATGCATCTATGCTCTAGAATATGTTGCTAAGTATTCCAAAAGAATAATGAAAAATGTGCCCTTTTAATCTAGTTAGACATATATCACATAAAACATACAAACATATGTATTTTCTATTTATGTATATGTACACCATCCATACATTCATACATACATGTATGCATATATGAAAGACATTTTTATAAGTTATTTTAAGGAAAGGGTGATCTTAGCTAGACAGCCAACAGTGTTTTGTAAGACCATGAAAACCATTGATGTATGCCTTCTTTTGAAGATTACCCATCTCTGTTCTTTATCTTGTCTCATCATTTCAACTTCATGTTGTGGTTCTAGTCAATATTTATTGCATATTAAATATGTATCTCACACAAAGTCAGTAATAGCTCATACCAAGTACATATCGAATTTAATAAGGGGCTATTGGTAGCTGGGGATTCATTACCGTGGCATGAGTTTTTATGTCTGGATCTAGGGAACATAATCATTAAAAATAAGTCATCATGTGCGTTAACATTAAATGACAACTAAAATACCTAAAAGATAGTATTCTTATAAAGATTAAATGAGATAATAAGGAAACTATCATTAATTTGGGTGGCCTACCTTTTAATGTAATTTAATGCTATGTGCATTAAACTAATCATTAACTATTAATGGTGTGGAATTTTAAAATGCCACAAGTCCTATTAAACATTACTAGTAACATTGATAGGACCAGACACAGCCTGAACTTCTGCGCTGATGCTTTTTATGCCTGCATGACAATGTCATTATGGTAAAAATACTTTTATAGGATTGATTTTATTCAAATGTGAAGCCTCAGCAAGGCCCCAAGCTGTAATCCTCAGCATGAAGAGTTTACCACAATGCTCCTGTTATATTTTAACATAGATCAGCAGTTGTCACATTGTGTTCCATGGACCCATAGGTTCCACAGCAGGGCTGCTTTATTTAGGGGAAGAACAAAACGGGTGGAGGAGGGTGAGCCTCAGGTCGAGCTGGGTTCATGAGTTCCTGACTAAAGCAGGCACCCTTTTGTCTGGCGATTCAGATGAAAGAGGAATGCAATTGGTAGAATGTCATCTAGGAGGTATAGCTTCTATGCTGCGTTTGACTATAAACAACAGAAAACCTAAGTCAGAGTGATTTAAAATAAAAAGCCATTTGTTCTTGAAATGTCCAGTAATGGCCACCTCATGGCTGGCTTAGTAATAACTAAGAGATGTTATTATAAATACGGGCTCCTTCCACTGTTTCACTCTAACGTGCTTAACTTGTTGTTTCCTCCCCAGCACTCAATGCCTCACAGTCCCAAAGGGGTTGCCTCAGCTCCAGGCATCACATCATCATAGACAGCATACAAAGCAGTACAGAGCGTGAGCCAGGAGGAAAAGATAACTTGTGCATTAAAAAAATAAATAAGGGGACGATTTTCCTCCAGAGCAAACCAGTTCTGACTTATGTCTCATTGTCCAGAAATAAGTCAGATGTGGCCCCACAATCACTGGGAACAGCACTGCAATAACAATCTGACCAGTGTTGTTAGATCCCCTGTGCTGGGAACACAACTAGCCCAATGACATCAGGTTTGGGAAGCTGGGAGACAGTGAGAATGGCTGCTGGGTGTTGGCCAAAGGAGGATAACAGATTTGAGCACAATTTAGTTTTCTGTTGGGAGGGAGATGATGAAGAAAGCGCTTGTTTGGAAGTTTTGACTGAAAACGTCCTATTAATGAGCACCAATGAATTGTTTCTAAAATTACCGTGGTTATCCCTTTTTCCTTAAGAAAAAAAATAATACAGATGAAAATTAGCTACTTTCTTAATTTAAACTTGAGTTTTTCCAGAGATTCACCTTCTGGTTACATCTAACCTAAAAATCGGCTTTTTTTCCCCCAGGAATTTATCCATTTCTTCCAGGTTTACTAGTTTATGTGCATAGAGTTGTTTGTAATGATCTCTGATGATGGTTTGTATTTCTGTGGACTCTGTGGTGATATCCCCTTTATCGTTTTTTATTGCATCTATTTGACTATTCTGTCTTTTCTTTTCTATTAACCTGGCTAGTGGTCTGTTTATTTCGTTGATCTTTTTGAAAAACCAGCTGCTGAATTTATTGATTTTTTGAAGGTTTTTTTTGTGTCTCTATCTCCTTCAGCTCTGCTCTGATCTTAGTTATTTCTTGTCTTCTGTTAGGTTTTGAAACTAACTCAGAACCACACAGCTTCATGGAAACTGAACAACTGGCTCTTGAATAAAAATCAGCTTTGAATTAAACATGACTACCATAAAGACACATTGCTCTATCAGCTGCCAAAGGGAGCTTTTTAAAGGAATGAAACGATAATAATATGTTTTAATAAACTTTAACTTCAAAGTGTGGACAAAGAGAATTATTTCAAGATCCCCTGAGCAAATCAAGAACCTAGAAGTCACTTTTAGGTAGAAAGAGGGAATTTTCTTTTACGTTGAAAACAAGAAAAGCACGCAAATGTAATTTTACTATCATCTGTTTTGAGTTTTCCAGATTAAATCAATCATTTAGTGACAAATCATGTGTCATAGTCATTTAAATAGATTGCAGTGGTTCACTGAAGTACGGCCACAATTAAAAATTGGATAATTAAGCCAAATAGATCCTTAAAAATGATATGCAAAACCCATGTATTGTAATGGTACTAACTTTGCAAAAACTGCATTCATTTATCACGGATGACTCAGACATGATGTGGAATTTGCTCATGTGCAATCAAGCCTAGATGAGCTTATTCTGGTTACATTAATAGCTGAATCTCTGATGAGAAACATCAGGAAATAATAATCAAACTCATTCAGCCTTTTCTGCTGCCTATGTGAAGCTTCTCAGCAATGACTCATGCATTTGCAACTTTTAGGAGAATAAAAAATATGATGTCATGTGAGGCATGAGCCAATAAGAATGGAGAGAAATGGACATAAACTAATTACAGCAGTGAAGAGCAGGTTTTCTATCAGCTTCCGTTCCAGTAAGTCAGAGGTTTGTCATGTGAGCAACTGTGTTAATTGCTGGTGGAACTTCAACATCTCCTGTGCAAATGAGTGAGCTCTATTCTTTTGCAAAACATTTTTATTTATTTGAAAATATTTTAATACACAAATAGGCATTTTTAAATGAAGAAGTAGAAAATACAGATGAGATTAAAAATGGAAAGCCATGAAAGTTCTCCCATCCAGGGGATATAATGTTCTTTACAAACAGCATTTCCAAAATTTTATCAAAAATACAAAATAATCAGATGTGGTTTCTCTGCTTTCCTGTGGATTGGTCCTACTTCAGAGTTCATGTGATAAATGTATTTTTTACAGACTGATGTCTTTGATGCGAGCTCAACCGCAACTCTGTAGATACAACTTTAAAGCTTAGGACTCACTGTAGCTCTGTTCCTCTCTCATTCAGCACTATACAGCATTTTGTAATTATTCACAGGCCAAATCAACAACTTATAAATGTGCCCCTGGATTGACATCAATAATCCATTAGCACAAGGAATTCTCCAGGTTCCCCTAAATCTGGACAATGGTGCTGTAACTTTAAATGGACTCAGCGGGACACGCTTTGACCCTGAAAGTTGGTCACCTGCAGGTGACCTCCTGTGTTCACACAGAATGTGGCTGGGCAAGTTTAGGGGTAAGAAACACTAGTGAAAGCTTGAGCAGCAAAGACGGCAATAATGCTATTCAAAGAAATTGATTTGTACTTCACAAAATCATTTCCTTTAGAAACAGGCAAGCAGGTGGCTGCAATTTATATTTGTTAAGTTTACCCCTGCTTCATTTATTTTTTTTTATCTTTATGGATAGCTTTTTAACAAAGCTGCCAATGTACAAGTAATTATCCTGCTTGTTTTGTCTTTCTGTGTCCATTTCCTTCTTGCCTCCATCACAGAAAGTTTTAATCAAAAATGTAAGCATTATCTACCAGAAGCCAAATGAGCAAAATAATCAATGTATTTCCTTTTTGTGAATGTATATCTAAATAGATCGCTTGCGGAAAATGATGAGTAAGGGCAGATTATGATTTCACATTGTAGAGTTGTGCAACTTTTTCCTCCCAGGCCCTGAGCTATCATTATAATCAAAAATTTTTTTTTTTTGAAAAACCAAAATGAAATTTCAGAATTTCTAAACAGTGCATGATGGTGGCAGATAGTAGGGAATGCAAAAACTTAATGAAACTTAGATTCATAGATCACACTGAATAGTTAGAAAAGGGGATGTGATCTCCCATTGTCTAGTAACTCTATCACATCTTCTCTGCTTTCAGAGGTATTGAAAAACGTAAGTGAGTGTTTGCAAAAGTAATGGCAAGGGGAGAATAGAATGAGTTGCTTTTCCTGTACTTCTGAGGACAGTAGGAATGGACATCTCCCCTGCCCTCATGTGGGTGGGATGTCTTTGTGCAGATTACATTTTCAAGGAAGGAGCATGACAAAATATCTACAGCACCCAACATCTTTCATCACTCCTGTCTCAGATTTCGTCCACCTGCCTGCCTAAGCTAACACATCTAACACAAAGCAAGCAGGATAAATACTTCTCTGTGTCTTCCTCTCAGCTGTGTCTAGCCACACAGTTCTTTTACAGTTGGGGAAGAGTCTCAACTACTGCCTGCAATGTTGGGATTCACTCAGGGTGGTTGGCAAAATATTAAGGGAAATATTAGGGAAAGTGGTAATATTATTCTCCAACCTTTTCAAAGGCTGAATTAACTTGTAATAATGGAAGAGGCTGAAGGCAGCCAGCTCTTACCTTAGATCATTAGGTCATGGAGTGGAGATTAGGGATAACAGAAGCTTCCCCAGTGAAGTCTGGCTACCCCAAATTCCTTTGTCTCTGCTCTGTTTACTCATGTAAACTTTGTGCTGGATGGTCCTCTCAGGGGGAGGTTGAAAGCGGATTACCCGTTAAGGGTGTTTGTTCTGAGCCCTGGAACTAAAGCTTTTATCATTCATAAAACCACTCTTTTAACCATGTTAATTATTCACAAGCACGTTGACTT
This sequence comes from Cebus imitator, assembly GCF_001604975.1. Lineage (NCBI taxonomy): Eukaryota > Metazoa > Chordata > Mammalia > Primates > Cebidae > Cebus > Cebus imitator. The sequence continues at coordinate 2,153,509 of NW_016107545.1, read as the reverse complement.
AGAACCTCTGTTATAAAATCTATATTGAATAAATGTGAGGAGGAACAGCTAGTAAGGGGCTGAGTAGCTGCAATCACCCTCTGAGAGCAGCTGATGACATCCCTAGCCCACTCACTCACTGGACTTGGTGTGTGAGTGTATTTTATTCATTGGGTGCAGAGTCAAGGATTGCAGGGCAGACCCCACAGATGGTGATCCACATCTCACTGCAAGACTTCCCTGCTCCTGTCTTTCAAACTGAACCCTGCCTTCCCACCAAGTGTCTATATGGCATTAAACAGGCCACCCCAGACCTTGTGGAACTCAGTGCCTCCATCTCTGTATTCAAGGTTCTGGAGTAGCTAATCTGTCAGTCCCTTCCACCTAGAGATGCCTACTCATCATCTCGATAAGGCCATACCTATACAGCTAGGGTTTCTCAACCTTGGCACTATTGCTACTTGGGGTTGGGTAATTCTTTACAGCAGAAAGCTGTACTGTGCATTGTGGAATACAGCATCCAGGACCTCTACTAACTGGATGACAGTCACACCTTCTCCTAAGCTCTGATGCTAAAAAATGCTGCCAAGTATTGCCAAATGTTCCCTGGGAAGCAAACGGCCTCAGGTAGAGATAACCACATAGTCATTTGAGAGTTTTAACATGGTGAGTTGTGATTCCTTACCTTACAACAACAACTTGGAACAGTAAGTTAAGGCTTGACCATAGATAATTACAAGACAGTTATAATGACTTTACCTGCCAGGCTTCACTGGGGTGGGGGGAGCTGCTCTCCTCAAACCAGCTTTAGGGCACAGCTAGTGCATTGCAGACTCTGAAGGGAGCTGGATTCAAGTACTCACACCTCCCTGGCTCACCATGCCTTTTCATGGTTCCATTCCCAGCCTGAGCAACTCCATATTTAAGTCTCTAGCTGAGGCACTGGGCCCAGATCTTCTTCAGAGGCCCCTGCCTAGTCCTACTTATGAGGGTCTGAGAGATAGGGAAATGGTGAGATGCTTCCACTCTGACTCAGGGCCCAGCAGTTTCCCACTCCTATCCTGACCTCCTCCTCCCCAGGCCCCAGAGTCTATCAAACTTCAGGAGCCTTTTGTTGAGAGCTCCCTCAACAGGGATATGTATGCTTCCTGGCACTCTACTCTGGAGTTTCATGGGGTAAAATGACACAGAGGGGGTAGGCATTTTCTTGGATTTTAGACTTTTGCTTACACCCTGGCAGTAAGTGATTAAAAATTTACTGCTTCCAATTCTGGCTTGTTGCTTTGATTGGCCACCCTTTCCCCCAAGTAATGGAGACAGCTCACTGCTCTTGCATGTCTGCACTTCCGTGGGCAGGCACAAGTGTCTTTTTTTTTTTTCCTCTCTCTCTCCCACCTTCTCTCCTCCCCTCTTTCCCCTGTCTCCAGCTCAGCGAAGATACCCTTGTCTAAGCACTTAGGAGAAACCAGACACTGAATGCTTGGAACTGCTCATTACCTTGCTGAGAGAATAGAAGGCCAGGCCAGGTTTTAAGGGAAAGCTGGGCCTTTGTTCTCTTTTTAAAAACATTACCCTCTTGGTGAATATTGGCCCTTGTACAGCTCTCCTGAACCTAAAGCCCAGTGGCCTGTCCAGCCTGAAACCTGCAGTTCAGCCCCTCTGAGCACTGCAGAAGCAAACTCCCGCTGCCCAGGGTTATCAGGCATTCTGGCTCTTATGCCTCTTCCTTTTGCACACTCCACCTGGCTCAAGTTCAAAGCTCAGGCCGTGAGTCAAGCCAGCTGTCCCAGCCTTACTCATTAGACTACCTGTTTCTGAATAGCCTGTTAATCAAGTGATAGGTTAAATCTATTGAGAAAAGTGAACTTAGAAAGAACTTTTTAAAAATAAGATGACCAAATAGTTTATCATTCAAACTGGGATGCCTTTGAAAATGAAAGGGCTACAGTTCAAAACTATAGCAGAACAGTAATCGCAAATTGGCCAGGCCATAAAATCCCCTGGTGACAATGACATTTTCTGCTGAAAAGGGACCACTCTGTGGATTCTCAGATATCAATAGTGTGTGGGCTAAAATGAGGTGGACCAATTTCCTTTTGCAGAGGGGAAAAAGAATGACCCCGGGAAGTTAGTTTCCAGGTGTAGAAGTTTTGTATTCCATAAAGAGCACTAATCTCACCAGTTACTAGCCAATAAAAAAAATAATTAAAATCAGTTGAACTAAATGAAATTGAGACCCCAAAATCCTTACAAAGAGTCAAGAAAGCCAAACTATGGTTATTTAAAAGGATAAACAAGACTGATATACCACTAACTAAATTAACAAAGAAAACATTGAGAGAAGATTTAAGTAAACACAATCAGAAATGACAAAGGTGAAATTACAACCAATCCCACAGAAATACAAAGGAGCCTCAGAGACTATTACGAACATCTCTAGGCACACAAAACGGAAAATCTAGAAGAAACGGGTAAATTCCTGGAAACCTGCAAACCCCCAATACTGAATCAGGAAAAATCATAAACCCCAATCAGACCAATATCAAGTTCCAAAACTAAAGCAGTAATTAAAAAAAAAAAAAAAAAAAAAAGCTCTACCAACCAAAAGAAAGCCCCCACAATAGGTGTATTCACAGCCAAATTCTACTGGACATACAAAGAAGAGCTGCTACCAGTCTTCTGAAATTATTCCAAAAAGGAGGAGGAGGTACTCCTCCAAAACTTTCTATGAAGCCAGAATCATCTTCATACCAAAACATGGTAAAAACATAATGTGAAAAGAAAACTTCAAGTCAATATCCCTGATGAACCTAGATACAAAAATTCTCAACAAAATGCTAGAAAACTGGATCCAACAGCACATCAAAAAGTTAATTCACCATGATCAAGTAAGCTCCATTCCTGGGAGGCAAGGTTGCTTCAATATATGCAAACCAATAAATTGATTCACTACATAGACAGACTTAAAAACCATATGATTATCTCAATAGAAGCAGAAAAAGCTTTTGATAAAACCCAATATCCTCTCATAATAACAACCCTTGAGAAACTAGGCATTGAAAAAATTCACCTCAAAATATTAAGAGCCATCTATGACAAACTCACAATCAATATTATACTGAATGGGCAAAAACGGAAGCATTCCCCATTAGAACTGGAAAAAGATGAGGATGCTAACATTCACCATTCCAATTCAGCTTAGTACTGGAAGAGCTAGCCAAAGCAACAAGGGAAGAAAAAGAAACAAAAGACACACAAACAGGAGAAGAAGTCAAACTGTCTCTTTTTGTGGACAATATGATTCTATACCTAGAAACTCTAGAGATTCTGCCAAGACTCCTGGATCTG
>NW_016107545.1:2140735-2150112 GCF_001604975.1 Cebus imitator | reverse complement strand
AAAAAAAAAAAAAAAAAAAAAAAAAAAAAACCCTAGGAACACATCTAACCAAGAAGGCAGCAAATCTTTAAGGGGAGAACTACAAAACACTGTTAAAAGCAATTACAGATGACACAAATGAATGGAAAAACCTCCTATGCTCAGGGATGAGAAGAATTAGTATCCTTAAAATGGCCATACTGCTTAAAGCAATGTATGGATTCAATGCTATTCATATTATACTACCAACATCATTTTTCACAGAACTAAAAAAAAGTATTCTAAAGTTCATATGGAACCAAACAAGAGCCTGAAGAGCCAAGGCAATTCTAAGAAAAAAGGACAAAGCTGGAGACATCACATTGCCTGATCATACTATAAGGCTACAGTAATCAAAACAGCATGATATTCTTAGAAAAAAATAGACACATAGACCAATGGAACAGAATAGAGACCCAGTAATAAATATGTACACCTGCAGTCATCTGATCTTTGATAAAGCAAGAAAAAATAAGCAATGTGGAAAAGATTACCTATTCAATAAATAGTTCTGGGATAGCTGGCTAGCCATACGCAGAAGAATGAATCTGGACCCCCTTCACTTCACCATATACAAAAATCAACTCAAGATGGATGAAATATTTAAATATAAGTCTTAAAACTATAAGAACCCTAGACAAAAATAAACATATGAAACAACATTCTGGGCATTGGCCTTAGGAAGGAATTTATGACTAACTCCTTCAAAAGCAATTGCAACAAAAACAGGAATTGACAGCTGGAACCTAATTAAACTAAAGAGCCTCTGCACAGCAAAAGAAACCATCAAGGGAGCAAACAGAGAACTTACAGATTGGGAAAATATATTTGAAACTGTCCATCCAACAAAAGTCTAATACCCAGAATTTGGAGGGCACTTTAAAAAGTCAACAATGAAAAATAAATAACCCCATTTAGAAATGGACAAAAAACATGAACAGACATTTCTCAAAAGAAGATATACAACAGAATAACAAACGTGAAAAAATGCTCCACATCACTAATCATCAGAGAAATGCAGATCAAACCTACAATGAGATATCATCTCACACTAGTCACAATGGTGATTATTAAAAAGTCCAAAAACAGCAGATGCTAGTAAGGCTGCAGAGAAAAGAAAGGGAATGCTTATACACTGTTGATTGGAATGTAAATTGTTTCAGCCACTGCGAAAAGCAGTCTGGATATTTCTCAAAGAACTAGAAACAGAACTACCATTTTCACTCAGCAATTCCATTACTGGATATATACCCAAAATAATATAAATCATTCTATCAAAAAGACACATGCATTTGTATGTTCATCACTGCACTATTCAGAGTAGCAAAGACATTAAATCAACCTTTGTGCCCATCATTGGTGGATTAAAGAAAATGTACATATACATCACGGAATACTACACAGCCATAAAAAAGAATGAAATCACGTCTATTGAGGCAACATGGTTGCAACTGGAGGCCATGATCCTAAGCAAATTAATGTAAGGATAGAAAACCAAATACCACATGTTCTGAATGATAAGTGGGAAATGAGCATTAGGTATACATAGACATAAAGATGGCAACAATAGACACTCAGGGAAAGAAGGGAGATGGGGAAAGGCTGAAAAACTTACTATTAGATACCATGCTCACTACGTAGGTGATGGGATTTGTACCCCAGACCTCAACATCACACAATATACCCAGGTACCAAACCTGCATAGATACCATCTGAATCTAAAATAAAAGTCAAAAAAAAAATAAATATGGTTTTTTAAAACCCTGTATTTAACATTGAAAAATGTATATTTCAGGCTTCTCTTTAAAAAGGAAACATAGTTCCCAGTCTGAGCAGTGTGTGCAGCTGCTCCAGCCAGACAGAGGATCTGCTCTGCTGATGCCACAGTCTCTACTCCTCCCTGTCGTTCCACCTGTCTCACCTAAGTAATTTAAGTCTTCTCTCTGGTGGCTGCTGGTGTTTATTTGGAACTTGTTCTTCTTCTCTGATATCCTTCCTGTGAGTTTCATTACTTCCTAAAGTCTCATCCTACAATCTCTTCCAGAATCTTAAGCAGGTTCTCAGCTTGTGCCTACAAACAAGCTGCCATCCATTTAAAGCAGAACAAGAAGACAGAGTGGCCTAAAGAGGAGAGGAGAGGAGAGGACAAGGCAGCCTGCAAGGGGACCTCTGAGGGGCTAACAATGTGGCCAAGGGGACAAGGGCTTTTCTTTCCTGTCTCCATGAATTTTCCTACCTTGTCCTCTTCTCTGACTCGTACCTGCTGAGGCTGAAATGGAGGCAGGCCTTGTGTTTGTGGGTTTGTCAGTCGTTCTACTGGCCATTCTTCCAACTTCAGTCACAGTCCTGAGGTCTGGGAGTCCTTAGATTTCTGTGGCATGGAATTCCTCCACACTCCTTCCTCTGTGCATCCACAGCATGTCTTAAAGGTCCCTTTGGTTTTTTTCTGCCACTTCCTAGTTTTTCTGTGTGTCATTCTTCAGTCTTGCAATTTCCTTACCTTCACATCTAATGCTGAAGAAAGGTTTATTATTCCACCCACCAAAATGCCCTCCTGTCTCCACCTGATTTCTACCCCCTACTCCTTACTCACCTATTCTTATGCTTGGACTGTTGCAGTAGCTTCTTAACTTTGCCACACGCCGACTCTTGTCTTGGCAAACCATTATCCACACAGGATTTACAGTCACCTTTTTAAACTACATGACCTCACTCTCATGAATAAAAATATCTCCGTGAGTTTCTCAATGCATATAACATCATCAGCTATAGTCAACCTTTCCAATCTACTCTATCTATTTTCATCTCTTTTCGCTTCTAAAAAAATGGGTTCCTTTACCTTTCTCAAACACTCCAGGCAGTGCCTTTGCATTTCCTGTTCCCTGTTTCTGGAACTGGTTTTCCTTTACGTTAGCATATCTGGCTTTTACATCCTCCTGGTCTGTTAAATGTCCCTTCTTCAGAGAGGCCTTCTTGGAAGACTCACAAAGCAGCATCATAACTTCATTTTATGAAGTTAAAAGTGATGCTATGAAGTAAAAAGTGATTTCTTTTACTTCGTAACTTCATAATTGGGGTAAAGTGACGGAAATAATTGGAGTAAAGCACTCTAAAAGTGGTCTTTCTGTCTTAAAAAAAAAAAAAGACAGAAAGACAATTATTGGAGTGTTTTACTCCAATTATTTCCTCTGAAGCCATCTTATTTTTTCATTTACCCGTGCACAGTTGACCACTCCCACAGAAAAGCAACTCCACATCAGCAGAGATCTTACCCCTCATACACAACTATATTCCCAATGACTAACTGGTAAAGAGTGGACCCCCACAAATACATGTGGGATGGTGAATGTTTTACAGTAACTATAAGTTGTCTCAAGAATTAGTTTTATTTTTTATGTTTTTCAAGACACAGGGTCTCACTCTGTCACCCAGGCTTGAGTGCAATGTTGCCATCATAGCTCACGGTAGCCTTGAAATTCTAGGCTCAAGTGATTCTCCTGCTTCAGCCTCCCAAGTAGTTGGGACTACAGATGCACCCACCACACCTGGAAAATTGTATTAGTCCATTCGCATCCTGCTAACAAAGACATACTCAGGACTGGGTAATTTATAAAGAAAAAGAGGTTTAATAGACTCACAGTTTCACATGGCAGGGGAGGCCTCACTATCATGGTGGAAGGTAAAGGAGGAGCAAAGGAACGTCTTATATGGCAGCAAGTAAGAGTGTGTAGGGGAGCTGCCCTTTATAAACTTATCAGATCTCATGAGACCTATTCACTATCATGAGAACAACATGGAAAAATCTTGCCCCCATGATTCAATTATCTCTCACCAGGTCCCTCCTAAAATATGTGTGAATTATGGGATTTAAGATGAGATCTGGGTGGAGACGCAGCCAAACCATATCATTAGTTTTTGTATTTTTTGTAAAGACAGAGGTTTCGCCATGTTGCCTAGCCTGGTGCTGAGCTCTTGGGCTCAAGTGATTCTCCTGCCTTGGCCTCCCAAAGCACTGGGATTACAGGCATGAGCCACCATGCCTGGCCAATAATTACCATAAACTACTGAAATTCTGTAAATTTCTTTTTTGTGGGGCTCACGTCACCCTCTTTCCTCCCCAGAACCCAGTGTCATTCCTGGAACAGAGCAGCTGCTGATATCACACATATTTGTGGAGGCAAATGCTGGCTGCCTGAAAACACTTTGTATTTACTTGTGGCATGAAACTGTCTCTGTGCAATGAAATGTGAGAATTAGCTCACAATCAAACCAGCTCTGGGGCTTGACCCTCTACCCTACTCTTCCCTAACTCTGTACACATTGGATCTCATGTTGAGATTGAGCCTCTGGTCAGAATAACTCTCCTCCAAATAACAAAGACCCCAGATTGGATATGCGGCAGAAACATGAAATAATCTCTTGTGATGTTGTTTATATTTTGTGCTGCCGAGATTGTGGAGCTGTTTGTTACAGGGCATAGCCTAGCCCATCCTTACTGATGTAGCATATCCACCTACTAGACACTACCTTAGATGTGATTGACACAAAATGAACAAGACAGCCTCTTCCTCTGAGGAAATTAAGGCTGGTGAGAATGAGTGATAGAAATTAAATGAGGTGCCTAGATGACTGATGCAGTCAATGAGTAGCATAACTTAGCACGTTTGCACTCCCTACTCAAAATACGTTTCTCTAACTGCACATTTACATTTCTTTTCCATAGCATTGGGTTGCTGTTGAGGATCTCTCATACAACACGTTACAAAACTCTTTCATCTTTTTGTATGTTTACCTTGTTTGATCACCATCACCAACCACAGAAGTTGTTGGAATGAGAATCACTAGAACCCTAGCAAATGTGTCCTTAACTCTCATCATCCCATAGACTTAGTTCCCTCATCCATGAATACATATTAGAAAACAGCAAGAAAAATTTTAGCCCGCAGGAAGCCCAGCACTTGAAAACTTTACACGCAACTTTCTAAAATCAACCTTGATTTGAAAAGACACCCAGGTTCTCTTCACCCTTGCTTCGGAAAGTGTCTGAAGGTAATAAGATATCAAAAGTTTACAATCATTACAGGAAGTTAGCAAATTTGTAAAAATGTGTGTGTGCATGTGTTTGTATATGTGTGTGCATGTGCCTTTGTGTGTGTTTTTGTATTCTCTGGTACCATTCTTTTTATGTATTTACGTGGCCATGGCTGACCTCTCCCATGGGAGGACCAGCTACATAGCAGCAGACAGCTTGTGACTTGTTAACCCCGTACCCCAATTGGAAGAAAGGATGCTAAGATAGAAGCAGTAGGCTAATGGTGAGATTAACTGCACCGAGTAATTTTTGTTGGTATTTTTAAATAAAAATATATTACTATTGCATTTTTAAGGGAAATTATACTAAAGAAACTGTTTCACCTTGACATGTCCTGAGTTTCCTATTTGAGACATTTTACATCTTTTTTTCTTTTATCTTTTAGAAATGGGGTCTGCTCAGCCAGGCTGGAATGCAGTGGTGTGGTCACAGCTGACTGCAGCCTTAACCTCCTAGGCCTAAGTGAGCTCTGCACTATGACTGGCCAGATGTTATAGCTTTCACACCGAGTTGTGTATAACAGAGCAAGCCATCTTTGCAGGACTGTCTGAGATCAGAAGCACATATCAGGATAAGCTCCTCTGCCTAGTCCTATCTCCTTGTTGTAGCATCCTGGGGCAAGGGAATGGGAGGGATTCTGAAAGCATGTTAGATCTCAAGCAGCACTAGGATTGCTTGAGAGTGCTTATCTGGGCCATCAGGGGGATAAACAGGAGCATCTGTGTTACGAAGTTTTAACTCAAGTTTAGAATGCTATGATGGCATTTCTCCAGCTAACAGCACTGACGTTATCACTGTTACTTCACAAATGGTGCATATTTTGAGAAGTTAATGAAATACTGAATCTGTACCAATTTTTACTGCTAACAAAACTACCAATGTTATTCACAGTTGTTCTTATATGAAAGCCACATTTCTAGATAACTAATAGGGAAAGCTTATCAAATCAACCCCAAGGCAACAATTACAGAAATTAGTTTGCTTTGCTTTTAAGCAACAAGCAGACTATCAAAATATTAATCTGATAAACTACAAAGTAAATTAGATTAAGCAAAGTAGCTACTTTGTATTTTTACATTTTAAATATAGTCTTGTGCGTATCAGAGAAGTAATTCCCATGAAACAATTTATTCCTGCATTTTAATGATGTTAAAATCCTCTTTATACTTACTTTTTAAAAATTTTAATGATATTTCTTAAATGTATAGAAATAAATTTTAATTTGGCACACAAATTAAAACTGGCATTTATACTTAAAGGAGAAAAGGATGACTGACTAGGAGAATATAAGAATATAAATATTGGGTAAACATAGGCTTCAGATTTTTGTTCTTTTTTCAGATGAGAGAGTTGACACAGAGTTTATATCTAAATATGCATTAAGAAAGCACACATTTGGTCCAATTCTTCCATTTTGTATCATCTTCTGTGTTTAGCCTTGCACTTTCTTGCAATTTTATCATTGATAAAAGCATCCCTAGTCATAAGGTTCATTATTATTCACCTGGTTCCCCAAATTCTTTCCCTTCTTGAATGGCCCAGTGGCGCCATGCTGATAGTGTATGAAAATAATGGGGCAATTGGAAATGGTTTTGAAATTCTATCATATAAGCTCACTGTTAAATTGTCTGAGTTTTATTAACTATGATCTGGAAAACTGCCTTTAATCTCTGGAAACCTTTGGCTATGTTTGAAAGCAGTATTTCAGAAATTGGCTTTCTCAGTAGTTATTTGTACTTTTAAGAAGTACAAAATAACCTCTTCAGCAATGACATTCACTTTTGTATAGATAGCAGATGTGAGCAGTCATAACGGGGGGTTTGTAAAATGGTTTCTATTTGTTTATAATCAGAGAATATCTATTAGAGCCAGACATTAATGTTAATAATAATTATTATTATTCTGATTGAGCATATATTTATTGAGGAATCACCTATGCCATGGTCTGTAGCTGTGACAGTCACTGGTTGCAACCACCACCCCAGAACACACAACTTTATTCTCTCTCTTTTCTGCTAACAAAATCCTTGATCTTAGCTAGCTATGCAGAATAAACACTGCATTTTCCTGCCTCTCTTGCAACTAAATATAGTTCCATAACTAAGCTTTGGCCAGTAGGATATGGACAAATAATGTATGCCTCTTACGGCCCATAGCTATTTTTTTTTTTAATAAAAAGACCATATTCTCATCTCCATGTCCCTCTTCTCACTAGTGGCAGTAGGATGTGAAGATGCATCATCTTGAAACATTTAGATAATAAAAACATCGTAAGGAGAGGTAAATGACAAAACAGAAATTGCCTTCTTATGACCATTTCTTTCTGAATGTCTCATGTTTCCAGATATAATTACAAACAACCATCACCTACACACCAGTTAAAACAAACATTGTTACCCCTTTTTGAAAGCTATGGAGGTTGGCAGTCAAGGGGCTGAAATACACAGAGAGTTCCTGGTGGCATCAGAATTGGAAGTCAGATTTTCCAGTGGAGACTCCTGACAGGGTGGTGACAGGGATGGATAATAGATCGTTAAAAGCCAACAAAGGCACATTTTCTGGAAGAACCTGTATTTCATTCTAGCTGGCAAGGGATTTAATGGTAGGAGATAGTGAGATAATCCTTCAGTATTGAAGAGGGCTTTAAACTCCTGAGCAGTAAGTAAAGATCTCAGATTCAAGCAGTATTGCTGGTCATAAAGCATTTTCCCTCCTCTCATTCTTCCTCCCAATTCCTCCTGCACAGGCAGGCAGTGCTATTGCTTACCCTTTGCAATTGGAGAAATAACACACAGATGGTGTATTAGTCTGTTTTTGCACTGCTATAAAGAACTACCTGAGACTCTGTAATTTATAAAAGAAAGAGGCTTAGTTGACTCATGATTCTACAGGTTGTACAGGAAGCATGGCTGGGGAAGCCTCAGGAAACTTTAAATCATGGTGGAAGGGGAAAGGGAAGCAGGTACATCTTACATGGCTGGAGCAGGAGGGAGAGAGCAGGGTGAGTGGGGTGGGGGGAAGGTGCTATACACTTTTAAATAACCAGATCTCATGAGAACTCAATCATAAGAACAGCAAAATGGGGAGCTATCTACCTCCATGGTCCCATCACCTCCCACCAGACCCCTCCTCCGACACTGGGGATTACAGTTCAACACGAGATTTGGGCAGGGATCCAAGTCCAAAGCCTATCAGATGGCTTCAACTTTCCCTGTCATGAAGCACTTGCTTTGTTCTTGTTAAGGACTGTATCTTGCTCTACATGCATTTAGTTCCAATCCACCTGTGGCATAGCCAAATTTTCTTTAATGTGACAGTTGAGGAAAAAAAATGGGTTTATTTTCAATAAGCTATGGAGAAAGCTGAGCAAAACACTCACTGACCCTGCCTCATCCTGAAAGCAGGGGCTCTCAGTTAGACTTTATGTCTGCTACGAGTTGAGTTAACGTTTTTAATGTTTTTAAGTGAACAAGAGGAAGATTTCTAGCATGGCAGGCTAGGCAGAAGCTCATGCTGTTGGTTTTGAATATACACAGAGTGAGCTGAATGGGAGAAAACCCTCATGTTGACTGCAAAGAACTGTAAACCTTCCCTGACAGCTGTTGATTCAGGTTAATGTGGCATTCTGGGAAGTTGATGAGACAGCATATAGATGGCATTTCTGATAAGATTTGGTGATTAAAATTGAGAATTTTGTACCTTATATTTTTTATTCAGGAAGACGGTTCCATTAGGCTTTTATAAAATGAACTCAGCAAACATTACCAGCTCAATAATCAATGTCTGGCTATTGGGCCAGGTAAAGAACTAAATTTAATAAATACAAGATTGAAGACACAAAACGTTGCTAATTTTCTGAATAATGGGTTCCGAATTTATATCATTCGAACCAGAAAGTTCCACCTGTGCTCGCGAGTAGTACGTGACTTACTTGTAGCTATATAGGAAGGGAGGTATTTTTGTTGACATTTGAGTCACATTTCAAGCTGTTGCTTTAATTAGGACTTTTGCCTTTATTCCGTTATGCTGAAAGCTTCTTGGGACACAGGCATCATTAGGGATGTTTAGTGGTAAATGGAACACAGTTTTGTTTATGTATTGACTTGGGCCCAAGCTCTGCTTTATCCTAAATAATATATATGTACATACATATATATATATATACGTATATATATACATATATTTACATACACACACACACACACACACATACATATGTATATGCACAACTAGATACAAATCTAAATTAGAGATAATTAAGCCATGA
>NW_016107545.1:2135241-2140670 GCF_001604975.1 Cebus imitator | reverse complement strand
TTTTAATAGAGTTGACTCTCACCATGTTGCCCAGACTGGAGGGCAATGGCGCAGTCTCAGCTCACTGCAACCTCCACATCCTGGGTTCAAACAATTCTCTTGCCTCAGTCTTCAGAGTAGCTGGGATTACAGGCACCCACCACTATGCCCAGCTAATTTTTGTATTTTTAGTAGAGACGGGGTTTCACCACGTTGGCCAGGCTGGTCTCAAACTCCTGATCCCAGGTGATCCTCCTGCATCTTTTTTAGTACAATTTTCAAATATTTCTACTTTTAGTACTTTGTGTGGAATCCTCTTGAATTAAGATTTTTCAAAATTAGAATATGGAGGGGCTAACTTAAAATATCCTTCTAAGAGAATTTTTTCAGTTGGTTACAGAAAGTCCATTTTGAGCAATATGATAAAGGCATATTTCTAAATACAATTTAAGTAAATTGAGACCATTTTAACCCTTGACTGATTATTTTACTTTGCATGATAATTCCATAATAAAAGGACGTCCTGTGTGGAAGTGCAGAAAATAGAGACGAGGATATTTTAAGAATCCTCTAGTCTCTTTTGTGCCCTTCTGTATTACTAAGGAGAAACAGAACCAACAGGGTAGGTATAGAGACAGATATAGAAAGATACACGAGGAGGCATATTAAGGAAATTGACTTACATGATTCTGGAGGCTGAGAGGTCCCATGGCAGGACACTAGTAAGCTGGAGACCCTGGGATGACAGTAGCATGGCTCAGGCCAAGTTCTAAAGCCTCAGGACCAGGGAAGCTGATGGTGTAATTCTCAATCTGAGCCCAAAGGCCGGAGGACCTGGGTGCTGCTTGTGTAAGTCTTGCAGCCCCAAGGCCAGGAAGACTAGAATTCTAATGTCCAAACTTCAGGAGGAGAAGAGTGTCCCAGCTCCAGGAGAGAACAAGAGGGAAACTTTTTCTCTCTGTTTTTGTTTTATGCCAGTCCACAGCTGTTTGAATAGTGCTCTCCCACACTGAGAGTGGGTCTTCTCCACTTGGCCCACTGACTCACATGCCAATCTCCTCTGGAAACACCCTCACAGACGCTCTCAGCAGTGATACTTTACCAGTTCCCTCTATATTCCTTAATCCAGTCATGTTAACTATTAAAATTAACCCGTACTCTCCCCTCCCCATGTTTTTATAAAAGATTAGAGAGGGATGTTGGACTTTATACAAAATGAAGATTCACTCCTTGCGACTCTACTGGTTTATCTATATCTTCAGGGAAGGTTGGTTTTCTCCAAGTTGAAACTTCTGCAGAGACTTAGGGGACTTTTGCTGTACCTGGACCATGTGAATGGGAAAGGTCCACCTGTGCTCACAGGTAGTACATGATTTGCTTGTATCTGTGGAGGAAGGGAGTCATTTTTGTTGACATTTGAGTTACGTTGCAAGCTGTTGCTTTAATTAGGGCCTTTTTCTTAATCCCATTATGCTGAAAGCCTCGTGGGGCACAGGTGTCATTAGGGATGTTAATGATGGAAAGATGATCAACAACGTTAGTCATTAGGGAAATGCAAATCAAAACCTCAATAAGATACAATTTCCAGTTCATTAGGATGGTTATAATTAAAAAGATGGAAATTAACAAGTGTTGGTGAGAATGTGGAAAAACCATGATGGAAGTACAAAATGCTACAGCCACTTTAGAAAACAACGGCAGATTCTCAACAAGTTAAACACAGGGTTACCATGTGACTCAGACATTCACTCTTAGGAATTTACCCAAGATAGTTGAAAATATATGTCTAAAAAAACACTGTTACCTAAATGTCCATGATAGCATTACTCATATTGTCAAAACACTGGAAACAACCCGAGTATCCATCAACTTACAGAGAACTAAAAGGCTGTATGTCCATACGATAGAGGCTGATTCAACCAAAAAAAATTAATAACACGATGGAACTTGAAAACCTTATGTTAAGCAAAAGATGCCAGTCACAAAGGTGATTCTATTTATATGACATTTTCAGAATATACACATTCACAGATACAGAGAGAAGACGAGTGTGTACCAGGAGAGGTGGGGAAAAGGGAGACAGGCTGTTAATGGCTACAGGGTTTCTTTTGGAGGTGATGAAATGTTCTGGAATTAAATAGTGGTGATGGTTACATAAACTTATGAAAATACTTTAAAAGTCTATTGTATACTTTAAACAACGAATTTCACAGTACATGGATTTTATCTCAAATTTAAAAAGAGAAAAATAAAGCACCTTTTACTGGTTTCTCTTTCTTTTCTGCCTCACCGCTCTTCGATATTTATGGGGCACTTTCTGCATAAAAAACTCGAAATTTGAATACTTGTCTCAGATTTTCATTTTGAAGAATGTAAATTAAGGAAAAACCCATCTCACTCCACACTTAAGGTAAACGAAAAGTGCCCCCTTGGCTAGCTCAGGTAGGAATGGGGGTTATAACATTTCGACATCTTTCTCCAAAGAAATCCCCACATACTGCTTAGTCTTCTGAAACTTCACTCTTCTGTGGCCTCAAGACTTGTAGTCACCAACTTTACAATGTTAGTTTGGCACTTTGCTTTGAAAAATGAGGGTTCTTAACCTCAGTATTGCTTTGCTGAACCATAAACTTGGCCCCTTATCATATTTTATTAGAAATGCAAGAATAACGTAGCAACACCCATGTACGCCAGGGTGACTTCAGAAATAAAATCTTACAAATACAGGTGAAGCCTCTGGGATACCCTTTGTCTCCCTCTTGCTTTAAGATACCATCCTGAATTTGGTGCTAGCCATGTTTAGCAGCCCTTTTAACTTTGGGGTTCGGCATGTTTACATTTACAATTTAAAATAAGAGTGTTCATAAAGTGGAGATTTCAAATTTTGACTTACAATGACCATATCTCATGCATTTTAATGTTTCATAAGGACAAAATCTATTTCATTACAGATTACTTTATTTCACCTAACAAATCCTTACTCATAGGCTGTGCTGACAAATTCAAGACATCACAAATCATTGATCAATATTTAGTTGTAAATTCAGTCCAACTTTGGAAACAGGCCCAAGAGCCAATTTTGTATCTTTTCTTGCAAATCATCCATAATTTATAATTACTCTTTCCTTCAAATGTGACCAGTATTTGATTTTGTAAAACGGCAGTTTGTTGAACACACACACACACACACACACACACACACACACGCACACACGCACACACAAACACAGACATTTTTCTCTAAAAACAGGCGTTCTTCAAAGGCAGGGCATTGCCAGAAACTCTTTAAAGTTACTTTAGGGGAAACAAAAGCAATGTTTACAGAAACAACAATACAGTTTTGAGTAACAGGAGAATTCCCATTGCTTATTTCAGCAAAAAGATGTTGGCTTAAATTTTATGATTGTTGGTGATATGTGACCTAGAATAACTTTTCTTGTCAAAAGTTGAAATTTACTTCAGATGTCTGGCTAAGTAAATTGAAAGCTCTGGGAATTTTGGGTACCATAAATTTTGGGCACAGCTTTGGAATAAATATGGGTATGTAGACACCAGTCCTTTCTTTACAACACAAGAGGTTATTAATTGAGCATTGCATGGTGTGTAGCGTATTTAAGTATGTGCTCAATGCTGAGGAAGGCCTTATATGCCACCCCAGGTGTAGCTTTTCACTTCTTCCAAGGGATGTAAAAATATCTTTAAAAATATTTGACTGTTTTGTGAACTCAAAGGAGAACAAATTATTTAAGCATCAGAGATGACAATAAATTATTCCTTGTTAAAAGTGTGACACTAAAACCAACACTTTTCTTTAGAAGATAAAATGTTGACAGCTAGGATATTTTCTGTTGAGAAACATTGTTATTCAGTAACTTAAAGCTCCATAGTACTAGACAGAAAATAGTTTAAAGTGGCAATATCTGCATCAAACAGCACTGCACTTTTAAGATCCCTTTACATGTTCAGAAGCAATTGGATCAATTCCCAATTAATTATTCCGCCCTTAGAAATAATATCCTCATTGAAACAAGTATAACAGCATTACCATCACTCAGCAGTCAATTTTCCAAACCACTCATCCTCAGCCTTGCTAAATGTTTACTTTCAAAAGCTGTAGTGGTTAATAGTCTATTCCTTTGAAATGGGCAGCATTTCCAAGACAGGCAAGGGTTTATTACTAATGAAAATTGAGTTTATAAAATATATTGGTTTCTGAGTGAGTGCTATTACAGGGATCAATGGGTAAATACAGCATAGGGAGCAGTGGACTCTGAGAAGGGCCATCTGAGTCTTTGGACTAGCGTCCACGGGTACCTCTGAGTCTAGCAACCCCAAAGACTATGCAGCTATTCCTAATGATCCCCTTGGACTGGTATGTATTAATCTATTCTCACACTGCTATGAAAACATACCCAAGACTGCATAATTTACAAGGAAAAGAGGTTTAATTAACTCACAGTTCTGCATGATTGGGGAGGCCTCAGGGAACTTACAATTTCATGGCAGAAGGTACCTCTTCACAGGGCGGCAGGAGAGAGAATGAGTGCCCAGCAAAGGAAGAAGCCCCTTATAAAACTATTGGATTTGGTGAGAACTCACTCACCATCTTGAGAACAGCATGGCAGAAACCATCCCAAGATTCAATTAACACCATGTGATTCCGCCCTTGACAAGTAGAGATTGTTACAATTCAAAGTGAGATTTGGTTGTGGACATAGGGTCAAACCATATCATGGGGTGTCCTCCATTCATTGCTGTGGGATGGAGGAGTAGAATTCTGTCCAATCTGCTGTTGAGTGGCCAGAGGCACTGTGGGCT
The DNA here is from genome assembly GCF_001604975.1 of Cebus imitator. Classification (NCBI taxonomy): domain Eukaryota; kingdom Metazoa; phylum Chordata; class Mammalia; order Primates; family Cebidae; genus Cebus; species Cebus imitator. The sequence continues at coordinate 2,135,873 of NW_016107545.1, read as the reverse complement.
ACCTGTGCAGAAAGAGAAGGCACCTGCCTTCCCAATCAACCTGCCCTGAATGCACCTGCAGCGTTTCCGCTGTCCCCTGAAGTCAGCATCGCCTCAAGAGAAAGAAGCAGTTCTGTAGGATAGAGGCCCACTGTGGATGTGATGAGGCCGAAATCAAAGAGTCATCAGGTTTGTGCTCTTTCCTGGAGGCTCCAGAGAGGACGTGTTTTCCTTACCTTTTTCAGCTTCCAGAGGTAAATGCATTTCTTGGCTGATTGCCTTCTTCTGTCTTCTAAGGGAACAATGCTGCACCTCCTTGTATCTTACATCCATAGTCACGGCTTTGTCTACCTGGTAGAAAGTTTCTCCAGTTCTAGAGATTGATTCAATTAGATTTGTCTCACCCAGATAATCCAGGATAATCTCTCAATTTGAAGTTGTTTGTTTGTTTGTTTGATTTTGGATACAGAATCTTGCTCTGTCACCCAGGCTGAGTGCAGTGGCACAATCTTGGCTCACTGCAACCTCCACCTCTCGGGTTCAAGCATTTGTCCTGTCTCAGCCTCCAGAGTAGCTGGAATTACAGGTGCCCACCACCATGCCCAGCTAATTTTTTGTATATATATATATATATATATATATATATATATATA
>NW_016107545.1:2100477-2134946 GCF_001604975.1 Cebus imitator | reverse complement strand
GCTGTATATATTTTTTTAGTTGAGATGGAGTTTCACCATGTTGGCCAAGGTGGTCTCAAACTCCTGATGCCAAGTGATCCATCCTCCTCAGCCTCCCAAAGTGCTGGGATTGCAGATTTGAGCAAATTTCTTAACATTGGTTACATAAACAGAATCCCTTTTACCATGTAAGGTAAAATGCATCAGGTTCCTCAATGTGGACATCTTTGAGGAGGAGAGGGGACCAGTCTGCCTATGACAAGCAGTCAACACTTTTGAGATAACTCTCAACCAAGAGGAAACACGATTCCATGGACCAGTGTCCTAGACTTCTCTCCTTAAGGGGAGAACGTCCGAGGAGTGCTCCATGCAAATCCTCTGAAGCTCCCCATCATGCCTGAGATCAGCAGTTGCTCACCGTGGTAACAAACAGTGCATAGCCCTCTTAGCTTTGCTTTTCCTGACCTCCCTGTCTCCCCCACTCTCCTCCTGATTCTATTTTTGGAGTCAGCTCCCAACTAAACTGTATAACAAGGAGTCATTGTCTCAGGCTCTGCTTTTCAGGGAACCCAAACTAAGCTGGCTTGACACTTCCTCTTTGCTTGCTGACTAAGGAGCCACAACATCTTCCTCACATGCTACGCTCCTACCGTTCATCCGCTGCAATCTCCAGCTTAAGGCAGACCAAGAGCCTACAGGTGCCTGGGAAGAACTCAGAATCAGAGTGAAGAATACTTATAAATTGTTATCATCTAAAAATGTCTATGTGCTGTTGTGATATTCCTCTAATTTGATAGGGTTTCAAAAGAAATTTTTTGAATAGCCTATAAAATTTGTTTTAGCATAAACAAAATCTCTCAAGCCTCGTTTTCCACTGGTTTACAAAATATTTTATTGTATTAAGCAATTCCAATAGTAAAAGAGTAGCTAAAACATGCTAAAGGTAAATATATCAATGAGCAGCCCTTATTAAAATTCAATTTCCATGAAATGGCACTTGAATTATAAAAGAAACAAATCAAAAGATAAACTGCAAACTAGAACAAAAAATCTGGAGATGTTTCATTTTTTAAAAAAAGTTTGCACTTGATACGTTAAATCTCGCCAAACAGGTAGAAGACTGAATGACTAAACTTCAGGTGTAGCAATGAGTCTAAAAAACAAGAGGATATACTCCCGGGGGGGCTATTTCCTAAAAAGCAAACATTCCTTGAGAATGAATTTACTGGAGATGCATAGAGGAGTTTCCCCAGAGATATATAAACAGCTTACAATAAATTACCAGTTGATCTTGACAGAAAACAGAGCTGTGTAGATACTTTTTAAAAGTGAGTAATTGGGAACTTGGTTTATTATCCTGGAAAGACTGCTGATTCAGTGTTAAATGACTCTAACCCAAAAGGAGAAATAAGGAAAATTTCCCAGGGCTGTATTGTTTATTACAAAACCCAAACCTATTGAATGGAGTGGAATAACATTTATTTTTTTTTCCAGCCCAGGCTTTCAGCTAAATGTGTCAAAGTAACACTGGCTGAATTTAATGCCAATTTTCAGGCCTGAAACAAGGCCCATTGTCTCTAGGGCCTTGTTCTTAACAAAAACATATTTGTGCTGGAAATGGACCTTCTGAAAACATGAACAATGAAGTTTTAACTCAGGTTCTTGTGTTTTTGTCAATTTCAACATTTTTCAGTCAGTTACAAGAAGGAAAAAATCATGGGTTCTGTTATACGGGGAAATTTGAATAGATTTAACTTACTGCCAACAAGACAATATAATACTTTTTAAAATATGAGGATGGCTATTAACATGAAGTTCTGTAAAACAAACAAATTAAAAAAAATCATGAAGGTCTGGTGATTATATTTCTGTAAGGGTTTCTCCCAAGTCTGACCACAAAATGAAACATTAAAAAAGTGAAATAGTCACTTGGGAATCTTCTGAATATTGGCATGAAGTCCTATAGAAGTTGCATAGATGGAGGAAGAGAAAGAGAAATTTCCCAGAATTAAGAAGATACAGTTGTGGGGCAAAGTAGGAGAGCTGATGGGGTGCAACAGTGCATCCCTCCAGACAACAGCAACATAGAAGAGGTAATTCTAAAGCTTCCTAAGTCCCCCATAGACCCACTGAGTTTATCCCTTAAACCCCTGCACTTTCAACAAAGGAAATCTCTTAGAATTCCTCAACCAATTGACACTTACTTTACCATGCAGTTGCTATAAGTTTGGTTATTCATTCAACAAATAGGTATGAATCAATTAAAAATGCTCTGACGCTGTACAAATGAGGTTCTGGGTAAGCGGGATGGACAAGGTCTCTTCCTTCAGGAAACTTACAGTCTAAAAGTTGTATGGTCTCCCAGGTAAAAGCCGTTCATGGGAAACAAGTATGAAGGTATGCAGCCTGACATGGGAAAAACAGTAGGGAGTAACATCATACAGTAGATGACGGGAACGCCATAACATCAAAAGGGAGACTTTAAAGAGCTTACCCTTTCAGGTCATTTAACAAGGGGACACGCTGGCTTAAACCAATAACTCTGGTAATGGTCCACATTGGTCGCAGAAAAACAGTCAGTGCACACGGGGTGGATCTCTGGCACACACCTGGAGATTAGCCCGTAGTCTCCCTGTATTAAGATTACAAGAAAGAGGACTGCTTTTAGGCAGACTTGGTTGTGATGAAGTTTTGGGGTTTAAAAGCATACATTTTTATTACAATATGGAATTATTTAATTTCAATATTGCTGGAACCCAGGTTTTCTTTTTAAATTTTAATGTATTTTAATTGATAAATAATTATACATATTTATGGGGTATATATGATGAGTAATGTTTTGCTGCATACAGTGATCAGATCAGGGTAATTAGCATGTCCATCATTTATCATTTCTTTGTGTAGGGAACGTTCAACATCCTCCTTCTACCTACTAGAAACTATATAAAATGTTGTTAACTGTAGTCAGCCTAGAGTGGAATAGAACGCTATAACTTAATTCTTTCTATCTGTAATTGCGTGTCCTTTAACAAATCTCTTCCTATCCTTTTCTAATCATCTCATAAGCGTTTTCTCTTTTTGATGACAAAATGAGAACATTTAGAAAGAAATTTTAAAAGGAAAACCTGTGTTCCAGCATCCTATCCAATATCAATGACTATTTTGTTAGAACACTTTTGCTTTCCTATACAACTAGGTCAGTGGCTTTGGGGTGAAATAATCCAAATGGACTCACTAGCTCAAGATGATAGGATTTAGGAGACAAAGGCTGGAAAATCAGAGCCGTCCATGTGTCCCATGTTCTGAAAGACATTGACCTGGAGCTCTGGCTAAGGAAGCAAAAGTGAACTGTCAACATGGAGGGCAGATGGACTTACAGTTCCCCTAATGTACAGATGGCACTAAAGATCTAATGGCATTTCAGAGCAACTTAACACATGGAAAACAAACTAGGAATGGAGTGTTCTTTCCCAAGTACAGGTTTTTAACTGAAAAAGAATTGGAAACTTAAACAGTTGTGGCAGGCAGATTCCATACACATGTCAAATTCACTGGATTTATTTCTAAAAGTAGAATAATCCCTGAATTGCAACTTCAGAACAAACCTACAGCCTGAAGTGAGCGAAAAAACTTTTTGTCATCCAGAAAAAGTTCTGAAATTGTAAGATAGCTGTAGGGCAGACAGCGGCCCCACCATTACAATATGTAGAACACCATTTCAACTTCTGAAACATTGACTGCTACTTCTCTAAAGCAGAAATGTGAGCAGGGCTAAAACCTCTCTCTGAAATACTCTACAGATTCATATGAAATGTACAAATTTCAGCCCAAGGCGCGAGATCAGTCTAGATTTTACCAACCCTGGTATGATTGTGTATAAAACCCTCATGATTGCCATCCCAGAGACCCAGCTCACTGTGGTCCTTACTGCATTCTGGAGGATGGCTCGTCTCACATTTACCCACCCCTCAGATTGGTGGCAAGTGGCCTTCCGTTTGTGAGATTTCATTAGCTTCTCTTTAAGATCCAGCATTCCCCATAAGTCTTTTCCTTTTTCTTTTAGGGAAGTAGATAGCAATGACTGCAGGAATTAGTGAAAGTTTTGACTTTCCAGGGGACGAAAAGGGTGGCTCTTAGAAAAATAAATTTCAGATAATGGTTGTAGACGAAGCATAAAGTTTCACTCCAATGTGAAACAATGTGTGACTTTAGGAAATTCAAATACTCAGACAGAAGTTAAAGAAGGTGGGAAGTTTATAATTCACACGAGTCAATTAACTCTATAAAATAGTGATTGTTGTTCCTTGCGTCTTTTCTATATCTGTACTTTTACTTGCTCCAGAAAAGAAACCAAATGCCAAAGTATATGGGAAGAGAGAAACGGAGCGAAGGAGAGGAGAAGGAAGGGGAAGAAGTGGGAAATACATACCTCTTCTGTAATGTTTTAATGTTGTCAATTAAAAGCCTGTAATTTGACATTAAAATAATTTTGCGTCACATTTGTAAATCTTACAAAATCAACCATCTTGCAGTAGTATATTTTTCACCTTTTCAGGGTATAATTTTTGATGAATTAAGTGACAGCAAATACAGCAATAAAACAATAAATACAAGGAAAGATGCAAAGATAAATAATCATTTGAGTTGTCAAAAGAAGATGAAGCTTCTTCTCTGGACAAGTCACACATTTATTTATTTATGATGAACAATAAGAGGTTTTCATGTGCATGTATCCAGTGAAATTGTTATTACAGGTAAATAATTAAACACATCCATTACAGTCCATAGCTACCGGTTATGTGACCATATTTCCCTGTTAAGATGACTCTCTATAGACAATGCAAGTATTTGTTATTTAACATGGAGTCATTAATCACTGTGTGCTGTCAGCAAGTTAAGACCTTGGGATCAATTATAATTATTTGTCACAGAAACTCATCCAGCAAACTTGGCTTTAGGCAGAAAAATACACAGCACATGTGGTGACTCTGCTTTGTTGTTTAGCCTCCAGGGAGCAAAGGCTGTTGAGTGCCCTGTCTGAGGTGGATTCGTCCATTCCTTCAGCAGACCAAAGAGTACAGCGGACACATACCTAGAAACTGTAGGCAGAAATTGGCCAGGTATGGTGGCTCACGCCTGTAATCTCAGCACTTTGGGAGGCTGAGGAGGGCAGATCACCTGATATCAGGAGTTCGAGACCAATGTGCCCAACAAGGTGAAACCTTGTCTCTATGAAAAATACAAAATTAGATGGGCTTAGTGGCGCATGCCTGTAATCCCAGCTACTTGGGAGGCTGAGGCAGGAGAATCCCTTGAACCTGGGAGGCAGAGGGTGCTGTGAGGTGAGATTGCACCATTGCACTCCAGCCTGGGCAACAAGGGCGAAACTTCATCTAAAAAAAAACCAAAAAACAAAAAACAAAGTGTAGGCAGAAATTAATAAGCACTTGGAGTTTATTTTGTTTGTTCTTTCTCCCACTGCCCCCCCTTACTCCAGTTCTTTTTCTGTCTCCAAATAAACCACAGCTTTCACTAAAATTGTGGTTCTTTAGATTAAAGAGAGAGAAAGAGCTTGAAAATGTTTATTGTCACAGAGACCCACAAAGTTGACCTTTTATTTCTGATTAGGTGGCAGCAAAATTTAAAGATTTTGACATGATGAAAAGAGAGTCTGAAAATGCCAGCGAACTGGGTTAATTGTTATTTAGACACTTACATGGCACACACTATTTTAATGTCACTTACATAATAAAATTATTCAGATGAAAATGTGAAGAAAGAGTGACTTGGGATTTTTTCACTTCCTCCAAAAATGCCCCTAAAAGTAGAGAAAAGTACATACATTTTATTTTTCTTCTGGATTCAAATGTGAAAGAACAGAGGGATTAGAAGAAGATATAGGAAAGATATACATTTTGGAAGCTAAATCTTACGTCAAAATTGAGACAATTACAGAAGAAATTTAATTTAGCCCATGCCACCTCCAAAGGCTCAGAAAGAAATGGCACCAGGTACATCTGGAAGTGAGGAGGCAGGGCTGACTCCCAGAGGAGAGGTTTAGAAGGCATAACCCCTCCCTAGATGAGATTACCACTAATTCTCTGCCTAACAATCTAGTGTAACAGGAACCCTCCCAGCCTTGCACCACCTAACTCCCAGGCCCGCCCTCCCCTCTGCCCTCCAACAAACCATTTGGTTCCAAGAATGCATTTGGGTTTATTCACCACCAGGCCTTATCCTAAAGAATGCACCAGGCCAGGCACACTGGCTCACGTGTGTAATCCCGTCACTTTGGGAGGCCGAGGCAGGCGGATCACAAGGTCAAGAGATCAAGACCATCCTGGCCAACATGGTGAGACCCCATCTCTACTAATAATACAAAAATTAGGAGGCTGAGGCAGAAGAATTGCTTGAACCTGGGAGGCGGAGGTTGCAGTGAGTTGTGATTGTGCCACTGCCCTCCAGCCTGGTGACAACGTGAGACTCCATCTCAAAAAAATAAAGAAAAAAAAAGAATGCACTCACAGAGAATACCAAGTTTTATGCTTATTTTAAGTCACAAAGACAAGAGTCCAGTTTTTATCTAAAACATTCCCAGGCCCAGGATCATCAAGCACCAAACCCGTGAAGCCTGTGGAGACTATGGTTTGGGCCTTGTAGCATGCCATTCAAATGAACAAGGACGGCCCCCGTGTGTTAGTCCCCACATTGCTCACAGGAGGATGGGACCGTGAGCCCAACACCCAGCAGCACCAAACTCAAATCCTCCCACATCCAGTTGCTTGAAATGTAGACCAAATGGGCATCTGTTTAACCATTTGGAGAGGTCCTGACCTGCACAGCCCACAAAACTGCACTCAGTAACCACCAACAGCAGACCTAAGAAAGCCTGGCACTATAAGACACCCTAAGTCATGGCTGTCCTTCAGGCCTCCCTGACACAGAGGCTCCCCGTCCTGTGGCTGAGCAATGTTTTTCAGACACGTCAGCCCTCTCAGTAGTTCTCCTGTCCCCAGGGAGTTCCGTTGTCCTTGTCCTTGTAGGTGGTGGCATCCCAGGAGACAGTTTTGTAAGATGTCCTGATGGAAGGCCTTGTCCCACATACAACCTGTCACAATACCATTCACACAAAGCCCATTATGAAATACTGTGTCTTGTGGCCTTGTCTTTTCCATGTTCGGTCCTTCCATCTTCAAACACACTGTACCTTGTTTCCTTTCCCTGCTAAGGACACCCCTCCAGACCAAGCCTGCTAAGCTAGGTGAGAGGGTAAGCCAATGCTTACTTCATTGGTGCAGCAGTGAGATGATTGTGTATCCCCTGGGCCAGGGAGATCTTCAAAGCCAAGTGTTTATTTAGGGGACACTTTCATAGATGCTCAGGACTTTCTTTCTAGAACACTCACTCAAATTCTTTTGAATCAGGCAAGGCCTTCCCTCTGCTGATTCTTACTGTTCCTGTAAGATGTCCTGATGGAAGGCCTTGTCCCACATGCCTCAGCTCTGTTCCCAGAAAAGTAGGGAGCCCCTCTTGCCCAGGGATTCTATCCCCATTTTATTCAAAAATGTCCAAAGGCCAGTATTCCTACCCCTAAGTTGGGATCTGTGATGGGTCCAGGAGTAGCACAACTTTAGCACACAACAAAGGGAAGCATTGTCTCCCCTTCCCTCCCAGGTGCAGCCCTCTGCTCATCCACCACAGGCTGCATTAGCTTTCTCAGTGTGAGTTGGGACCTGTTCTCTGTGCCTGCCCCATTGTAAGAGACACATGTCCAGCCCAGCAATTCCTGACCCAGCTCCTCTCACCAGCTGGGCTTTGGGGCTGGATATCCTCCACTTTCTGCTTGAGGTGGGATGAAACTTGGAGGCCAGCTCTGTCCTAGCAAACCCTCCTTCCCAGTCCTCCATTGCCCCACCATGACTTACTACTTAGCTTGAAAGTAGTAATCAATGGTGAAATGAGGCTCAGTCATCTCACTGGTTACCAGAAAATGCCTTTGAAGTGTGCATGTGGCCTGTCTCTCAGCTCAATGGTGAGGAATCCGTTATCTATCACTTTTTGGTATTGTAGGCTAAACTCTGAATGTGGCATTCATTTCCTCACATTTAATGGAAACACTCTGTTGATGAATTTGCCTCTTCCAGAACATTAGGAAATTTTGAAGCTGGAAGCAATGTTGTGTTAAAGGCTGCACCGCTAGATCCCAACACAGGGACTACTACAGGGTCAGCTCTCAGTAATTGTGTGGTTATTTGATGCATAAGGCCTTTCCAACTGAGGAAATAATGAGAGCATGATGACAAAAGGCCTGAAATAGAAGTGTTGGAAAGGCTACCACATACAGTTGTACAGGTTGTGCACTGCTCAAATAAAAAAATGCCATTCACATACACGATAATATGAAGATGCTTCTGAGTGTTGACCAGGGCACAACAGGAACAGCTCTCCATGGTGGCCCTGCATGGGTCAGGTGATGTGGTTAAAGTCATCTCCCTCTTGTAATCTCTTTTCCATCTTGGTTAATGCAAGTGAAGCTTTACCCCAACACAGATGGCTCAAAGATGAGAATGCAAATCACAAAACTGAATCATAAAATTTGTTGATGTGATTTTGTAGCCTAGACTCTAGACAACAGAATCAATTTTAAAACTATCTCAAATAATGAGATTAGTATTTTATATCAAGATATGAAATTAATAACACAAACCTAAATTAATAATGCTGGATCTCAAAAGAATTGACAAAAAAGACATGTACGGGCCTGCTGTGATAGAGAAAATTATTCTTGAAAGAGCATTTTAATGTAACAAAACACTTAAGAATATTTTTACTAAAAATTATGAGGTATAAAGGTAGGCAAGGTAGTGGAAATCTCCCCTGCCTTATGGCTGGAAAATGTAGAGAAGTCATTAAAATAAATATTTCTACAAACAGTCTGATGTTTTCTACAATGGATTTAAAAATCTTAAGTTGAATTGTTTGCTTCAAAGGAGGTGTCTATACTGAGGTGGGGTTTTTTGGGTTCTTTTTGTTTTCTGTTTTCTTTTTTCACTTGTATAAATTTATGGAGTCCAAGTGTTATTTTGTTACATGGATACATTGTGTAACGTGAAAGATGGACCTTCAGTGTATCCATCACCCAAATTAGGTACATTGTTCCATTAAGTAATTTCTTATCCAATCCTTTCCATTTCTCATTCTTCTGGCTCTCTATTGTCTATCATTCCACACTCTATATTCACAGGAAAACATTATCTACCTCCTAACTGTAAGAACATACAGTATTTTTCTCATTGTTTCTGAGTTTTTTAACTTAAAATAATGGCCTCCAGTTTCATCCATGTTGCTGCAGAAGACATGATTTGACTCCTTTTTGTGGCTGAATAGTATTCCATTGTGTATATGCACATTTTCTTTATCCAGTCCTCCACTGAGAGACACTTAGGTTGATTTCATATCTTTGTTATGAATAGAGCTGTGATAAACTGAGTGTAGATGTATTTTTTATATAATGATTTCTTTTTCTTTGGGTGAACACATACAGTAGTGGCATTACAGCATCAAATGGTAGTTTCGTTTTCTGTTCTTCAAAAAATCTCCACACTGTTTTCAAGAGTTTGTACTAATTTACATCCTCACAAGCAGTGTATGGGCGTTCCCTCTTCCCCCGCAACCTTGTCAACATCTGCTATGTTTTAGCTTTTAATAATAGTTATTCTGACTGGTGTAAGATGATACCTGATTTTGGTTTTAATTTCATTTTTCTGATGGTTAGCGAGACCCTGGCCAGAGCTTGGAGATCCAGAATTTTGTTTTTGTGTGTTTTTTTGAAGCGTATCCATTAGTCTGTGGTGGTGTTGCTGAAGGCGTATTGGGATGGCAGTGCAGGTCTGGGTTGGGCACAGCTGGCATGATCAAGAAGCAGCATGGACATAAGTGCACTTAAAAACCTTCAAAAGCTCGTCCGAAACAATGAGGTGCAAGCCTTGAGCAAAGCAGAGCATCGCATGTACACACACACACAAACACACATGAACATGCAGACACACACATGCAAACCTCAGTGAGACCGTATTGGCTCTTACCAGGGAGATGCCAACTCATCAATGGCACTCATGAGCCATATTATCAATTAGACCTACAGTAAAATAGTTGCTATTGTGAAGAACAGAAACAGACTGTTCCCACAAATGACTGGAGGCAAAAAGGAAGAATAAAAAAATCACAACTCCGAAGAAGGAAAAAGGCAGGCAAATAAGAGAAGAAAAATAAGCATAGTGACAAAACTAACCAAACCCCAGAAAATTCTATGTGAAACAGAAATTTCTATCATGCTCCCCTAAGGTAGAAAACTTTCCTTTCAGCAAAAAACCTCAACAGAAAATTTGGAGAGAGCCTGAGAGTGCTGATGTTAGCAGAGGGGCAAACAACCAAAAACACTGCTTAGCTGCACTTCTTGAGAAAATGAAGCTAATAGTTTTCACGTGCTCCTGAGAAGAGCTGGTAGATGAGAAGGCTGAGCAGAGCAGGGCATTGGAGGAGCAGGCTGCAGCCAGCACACATGGTCCCTTTCTGTGCATCTGGGAGACACCTGTTGTCCTGAATGACAGTGTCAGACCACGACACCCAGCTCGGCCAGCAAAGCACAGCCCAGATGCCAGCCCAACTGTCGCAATCCACCCACATTTGTGCAGTGTACAGCATACTGCTAGAAGCCATGAAGCTTGGTGTAGAGAGAGGCATGTTAACAGACAGTGGAGATCAGGGGCCTGAGGGAGACTTCTTATAATTCAATGGCAGAAAGGCTATTTAAATAGGTTCAAGGACAGGCCTGCCTCAGGCAACTACTGAGATGACGCAGGGTGCAATCCTCCTTTCTTTTCCAAACACCTCCCATCTCCAGTGGGGTCCGTGGCACTCACATATTCTTTCTGTGATAATTCATTTGGGAAAATTCAGGGAAAGGCTGAGCTTTATGCTTTGATTTATGAGATCTAAACCAGAGACAGAAAACTTCAGAGCAAGATCTCAGGAGGAGCAGGGGCCACTAGGATATAAGCCTCTGGAATTTGCAGACAATTTAGGAGTGCTTAGGGTTTCTACTAAGAGAATGTTTCAAACCAGCTTCTTCCAGATTCCAGGTTGCAGGAGACCCTGCCTGACACCTGGTTTCATGTCTAAGAAACAGGCACAAAAATGCCAGAATGAACAAGCTGCCCACACCAAAACATGAGACAAGAAAGACATTATTTCAAAGGATTATAAAACATTATATTATAAAGACACATGCACGCGTATGTTTATAACAGCACTATTTGCAATAGCAAAGACTTAGAACCAACCCAAATGCCAATCAATGATAGATTAGATAAAGAAAATGTGGCACATATACACCATGGAATACTATGCAGCCATAAAAAAGGATGAGTTCATGTCCTTTGCAGGGACATGGATGAAGCTGGAAAGCATCATTCTTAGCAAACTGACACAAGAACAGAAAACCAAACACCACATGTTCTCACTCATAAGTGGGTGTTGAACAATGAGAACACATGGTCACAGAGAAGGAAACATCACATACTGGGGCCTGAGCAGTGGGGGGCTAGGGGAGGAAGAGCAGGGGGCAGGGGGATTGGGGAAGGATAGCATTAGGAGAAATAACTAATGTAGATGATGGGGCGATGGATGCAGCAAACCATCATCGTGGCCCAGGTATACCTATGTTACAAACCTGCATGATATGCACATGTACCCCAGAACTTGAAGTATAATAAAAAAAAGTTTGAGATGATGGACATGCTAATCACCCTTATCTGATCACTATACAGTGTACATGTCAAATTATGTACCCCATGAGTATGTAAAGTTATGTCAATAAAAAATAAAATATTGAAAATAAAAAGAGAAAGACATTATTTCCTTCAATGTAAATTTACACACCTGAAGATACTGAGAATGATGAACTATAAAATTATATTTAGGTTTCTATTTAATTAAAAACCTTTAAAAAATGACAAAATTCCACAAAATGAAGACACTTCTAAAAATATATATATGTATCTAGACTCAGGTATGATTTCATAAACCGGGGACATGTGAATTATTTTCATTCCTCCCTTGCATTTATTTGGCTGTGACATTTTATAATCTGGGTTAGGTAAAGTGATATACATGAGAAAATAAGAAAGATTATTGGTTTTCAATAAATGGCTAATTATGACTGTGAAACTGATATTAGTTTGGGAACATTTAAAAAAAACATAAGCTTTAAATATTAATATGAGCTAATTTTCCTTCATTGTATGTGTGTATGTGTGAGAGAGAGAGAGAGAGAGAGAGAGAGAAACATTTGATAAATATGAGCATTAGGATTTGAACAGAGCCTTAGCACCTAAACATATAAATATATATTCAGACAAAAAGCAATTAATGGGCAGCTCGGCTGGGTAGCAGGAGAGTACATGAATCACAATAGGATGTCAGACTCAGACATGTTCACTAGTAATCTGGGTTTAAAGGCCAATGTGCCCTGACTCAGGAACACACACATATAACACACATAGACACATGCATGCACCATACAAAGACAGATACATGTACATTCAAGGAAATCTGTATTTCCTAGACAATCACCATAAGCAAATCCAGCACACGGGACCAGGGGACCTGTTTGAATGATGTCTCAGTCATGTCACATCCTTAACTCCCTGCACAATGGAAACTTACATGCAAGCCCCACAGACTGGAAGCCAGGAGGACACTTCCTAATATGTCCCCAACATGCCTTCCCAACCACACCTCTTGATTCTCCCAGAGCGGGATCACAGGCTCCATCTGAATCAGACTCCTCAACATTCAACAAACAAGCTGGTTCTTTCCTCAACTCCAGGCTTATTCCAAACACCTACCTCTTCCTACAATAAAGCATTACTAGTGCTTGATGAATATTTGTTGAAATTATTTGCACTAATAATAACTTCTCCTTTAGCTGTACATTCTTAATTGCATTATGTTGGTCTAAAATGAAGCCAGAAAAAAAAAATGCCGAAGAGGTAAAAACAACAGACTTACCTGGACACATTCTTTTTCCTCCCTTCCCTGAATTGCTGTGGCAGAAACTAGCCTACTAGCTTCCTCATAAGCACTGCCCTCCTCTGTACTGAGGCTCTAAATGTCAGATATTCACGATTCTATCCCCTTCTGTAGCTGAAAATGAGCATGTGACACAGTCCTAGCCAAGGAAAGGTAAGGAGACAAATGCAGGGATGATTCGGAGACATTTTCCCCAGGAAAACAAGAGGTGCTCCAAAAGAACATTCCTCCTCATCCTCCTCCTTCCTGTTTCAGACCTGGTTGGGTGAGAAAGCATTGCCTGGAGCTGCAGCAGCCTTCCTGAGACCATGAGGAGACTAAGCTAAGGATTAGGCCAGGAGGAGCAACGTGAGATGAAAAGATGCAAAGACCATGTGTTTATTCGGTGGCATCATTGATCCACTGAACAGTTCCTGGAAATTCCCTTCCTCTACATTTATTTTGAAATAATAAACATCTTGGTTGTAAAATAATCACTGAGCTGCTGTGATTTGCAACTCATTGCAAACTTACTTGGAGAGAGATCCTTCTCACAGTCTTCACCCCACATATACTTGGTCACTCTGAGTCACATCTCAGCCCTGGAGATGTGTCCGTGAGGATGTCTCTCAACCTGGCCTCCCCTGGGAGGCCTCTCTGACACTCTGCCAAAGTTACTTTTGGGTACGAACTTCTCCATACCCAGTCCTAAAGGAAATTCATGCCACACTATAACACCTGCAATGTTGCAAGTACAATTCATTTGCTGTAGTGATGTTTTGAATACCTAATGTCCATTCCTCCTTTAAATCATGGTTTCCTGAGTCTGTTTAGAGAAAGAGCCCGCACTCCAGCTGGTGTTTCAGATGAGATGCCACTCAGAATCTAGGGCAAACTGTGTGACTCAAGGATGGCAAACGAGAACACAGAATCTCCTTGGGGGTTCTCAGCAGCCCCCATCATTAGTTCAGGGATAAACACGTGACTGTGGCAATCCCACAGAGGGTGACCTTGGTGGTTTGGGATTGCTGAGCCCTCTGGCATACAAACCTGGAAGCATTTCCAGTTTCTTGCAGTGACACAGCGTACCTATCTCAGGAGAGGGCAAGTTGGAAGGTATTTGCTGAGCAGCAATTTGACTTTTTCATTCCATTTAGAATCAGAAATAACAACACTCTGACTGCCAGGTGAGACCCTGCTAGTTCTTACAAATTCCCAAGTGGAGGCTCCCCAAGTGTCTTATTTCACCAACCACTTACTGTAAAACTCAAATGCTACCAGTTACACATTTGGAAAAGCTGACCCTGGCAAGCCACTTGTGAGAATCTAGTTCTGAAGTTCAGTTACAGTTTTTCATTACTTTCCTATACCCTCTTGCTAAATGGCCCATAGGTTATATATAATTATGAATCAATATCACATCATCACAGATCTTCTGCAACTAATGATAATACCCAGTCTATGGACAGACACTATGAACCAAAGACCCAGGAAGAACCGAGCCTGGCAGTCCTGATCCATGATGCAATGAAAGTGAACCCAGAATTTGATGGATGCTACTGAAAAGAGGCTTTTTCTTTGACCAGATATAGACCTAGGGAGAGATGAGCCTGGATTTGCAGAAGCCCACTTTGCCACTATGAAACAAACCCCCGTCTGATGATAGAGCTGACACAGCAGAGGGAAACCTGGGACACAGAGCAAGAGTAACACCAGCTGATGAGCCCCTGGATACAGCTATGCTTGCAGGCCAAAGTTCAATATTTGTGTCCGTACATGAGCTAAACACGTTTCATTTTGTTTAAGCCAGATGCAATTGCTTTTTTTGTGTTTTGTTCTTTGTCACTTGCTAAAGAAAGATAGTTACTTGATTAATTTCATGAATTCAGTACCATATATGTATTCACCTTAATCTCTGAAACATGAAGAGTTATTGGAATAAAATTGCTAAGGAAAGAAAGGAAAGAAAGATGGAAGGAAAGAAAGGAAAAAAGAAAGGAAGGAATTTCAGGGGTGATATTCAGGTTTTAATTGAACTTCAACCTAAGTAACACAAAGGATATAAGCTAACAGTGACAATCACCTTAGAAAAATGTCCTGCCGCAAGAGATGCTACTTGTAAAATAAAATGCACAGTCTGTGAGCCAGATCACACTGTCCCATGAGTTCTTTGCAACTATATCTCTTCCTTTAAAAATCTCATTATTTCAGAAATTATTTTAGTTGGATTGTGAATTATTTGAATTAGTGGACTTTGAGAAGCAGGATTGTTTTAAACTGATACAGCAGAAAAACTTTTTCTAAAGATAATTAAAAATGAATTTCATTTTATGCACCAAGAGACGCTTGGTGGAGGTTTCACCTGGGACCCAGGTGGAAGGTATTTATAATTCCAGCATGACAACTTTCTCTCTAGTCACTGATTCCCAAATTTTGATTCTTTGTGAACACACAGAGCAAAATGAGGGATTCTGGGTCCTTATCAAAGGAAAAATTATTTCAGAAAATTGAAAATATATATAATTAGTCATCTTAGGCTTTTGAAAGAGTCAGTGTGAAGATATACAGGAATGGAAAAGGCAGAATAAAGGCCAATTTCACAAAGTGTAGAAATGCTTTGACCTCTTTTGTAAGTTGAGAAAAAGAAAAGGGACTCACAATCATTCTTCAGGTGGCTAGTTTAGAAACACGGAATGGATAGGTGCTTCTTGTCATATTGGGGCAGTGGCTCTGAGCTCAAGCAGCAGGCAGTTAGCAGAAATGATGAGGCTGTCCGGGGAAAGGGATAATCTGACGACCTCTGACTCACCTTAAGTGAGTACATACACTTGGCTCCACTCAACACTTTCAGGTGGGCACCTGGGCCCCGTTGTACCCGTGCTTCAGAAGTGTGTCAGTTTCCCATTCCTGCATGAGAAATCACCACATGCGTAATTGGTCAAAGTGCTCATTTCATCATCTCACAGTTTCACCAGGTCAACAGCCCTGTCAGGCTGGGTTCTCCTTCTAGCGTCTTATAAGGCAGAAATCAAGGTATCGGCAGGGTGGCACTCCATACTGAAGGCCCTGGGGAAGAGCCTTCTTCCCAGCTTATTCAGGATGTTGGCTAATTTAATGTCCTTCTCATGTTTTCCATGTGACCCCTGCATCTTCAAGGCAGCACGGACACATTTCATCCTTCTTATGCTTCAAATCTCTCTGACTTCCTCATCCTCCCTCAGCCAGGAGACAGCCCTGCTTTTAAGGGCTTTATGATTACATTGGACCCAACTGGATAAGCCAGGGTTATCTCCCTATTTCAGGGTCACCTGATTAGTAACCCTAATTATATCTGCAAAGTCATTCTTGCCATATAAGGTGACACCTTCAAAGGTGGCACATGGAGGGCAAAGAGCATAGAGAATAAAATTCTTCCAACCACAAGAAGAGACTGGACATTTACACTTCATGTGAAGTTTCTGAATTTTTAATTATTGGCAACTAGTTCGAAATTCGTTTTACCATTTTGTTATCTAGACGGCCTACTTGCTGCATCTAGACATACTTCACGATTACAACCTCTGCCTCAAAATAATATTGACACCAGGTGAATCCTAAATAAAAATGCCAATCTGGGTACTGAAATCCCATGTCAGTGCTTGGGCTCAGGGGTTTTTATTAACTCAGGAGCACAACCCAATAAAGGTCTCAGCACTTCACTGCCCAGCGCAGGGCAGTGAGGGCTGCTGCTCCATAGAGTCATTCAGGACCCCTGACTCTTTCTTTGCATTTTGTGAGTCTAGCGATGTTCTTAGGACTCATCCTTCTCTATCAGACAATAAGTGTGTCAGAGAGAGTGTGAAGAAGGTAGGCCTGACCTAACTGCTCCAGCCCAGAGGTGTCACCCATCATCTCTGCTTACATTTCACTGGCGAGAACTCGTTATGGGGTTTCAGTGAGTGTGGAGGCAGTGTAATCTGGCCACGTACTCAAGAAGAGGGAAGTAGAGATATCAGTGGGCACTAGAAGAGTCTGCACAAAGATAAACTAGGTGATTCAATATGTAATTATGTTACTTTAAATGTGTATGTGTGTGTGTGTGTGTGTGTGTGTGTGAGTGGCGGTGGATGCATGGATTTAAAATCCTCATAGAAATACTGGGCTACGTGAAATGCATCTGTGGATTTCAAAATTCACTTTGTAAAATTTTGAATTAAGAGATATTTGGCCAAAGATTTTTATCCAGAAAACCTTTCTGGGTTTCTGAAAAACATAAGTTGATTAACAAAATGATTGATTTAAACACAGCTCCCCAAAAACTTAACACAGCAAAGAGCTGTTGACACATCCTCATTCTCCTGTTCTGCCTTTGAATGGGAAATTAAAGTTATTTTTGAGAAGGAAGATATGTTCAGGGAATAGACTCTGCTTCCCAGCCTGTTTTACAGATGTGTTTAGACATGTGACTGAGATCTAGATAAGGCTCTAGAAGGCAACTTGTTTTATGGAACTTCTGGGAAGGCTTTGTAAAGTAGGTGATTCAGCTGGACGACATGGATATGATTCCAATTAGAGGAACTTTCCTTGATCATGTAGCCATCAGATATTTGGTTAATCCTCTCTTCTGGCCTTTATGGAGTTTCAAAGTTTTTATTGTTATGGTTATAAGGAAGCACTGCAAATAATCTCTCAATGCAAGTTTACATATATCTTTACTTTTTAAAACATAATTCTAAAAAAACAAGACTATTTGGTTAAAAGCCAAGCTCTGTTGTTGTAAGTACACAAAATTTCAAAACTCATCCCTGAAATTTGCATTTCCAATAGGAAGATTTGAAATACACTTTCACATTTTGCAAAATCATTGGCAATCTGGTTAGCATTCACTGATATCTGTTGTTTATTTGCTTGCTTGTTTGTTGAGATAGGGTCTCATTATGTCATCCAGGCTGAAGTGTGATGGCACAATCATGGCTCACTGCAGCCTTGAACTGCTGTGCTCAACCACCCGAGTAGGTGGGACTACAGGTGTGTGCCACCATGCCTGGCTAACTTTTTTGGTATTTTTTGTGGAGATGCAGCTTCATCATTTTTCTCTAGGCTGGTCTCGAACACCTGGGCTCAAGCAATCCACCTACCTCAGCCTCCCAAACTGCTGGAATTGCAGGTGTGCACCACCACACCTGGGCAATGTCTAGTTATTGCTTTCATTTAACTCAGTTACTGTTGAATTTGAACTTTAAAAAATGTATCCTTTGGCCATTTGTGGGGTTATACCTTAAAGATGTGTATTCGATATACTTTGTAATTTATATTTCATTGTTTTTGAAGTTGTGGGGTGCGTTTGAAATTGTGGCGTTTATCTCTAATTGCATTCAGGGCCCCGCCAATGGTGCCTTGGACGTGACCGTCATGACTGGTTAGCACAAGAGAGGAGACTAACGCTTAGAGAGATTCAATGGCACACCCAATGTTGTATGTGAAGGAGTGAGGATTTGAACTTAAAGCCCTAAATCCCATGGTCTTTTTTCAGAAGAACATGCTATGTTCCTTCTGCCTCTTCTTTCCTGCAATATCCACCACAGGGAAGTGTTTCGTCAGCTGGCGAGAGGAAAGAAACAGAAAATAAAATCAATCCTTGGTCAAGTCCATGCGGGTAGGGGTTGGCAGTGTTTGGGAAGGTGGTACAGGGGTGCCACTGACTAAGGGACAGGAATCAGGTTCATTCCTTGCTGTCCTCTATGACCTGAGCAAGCTCCAACATCTTAGAGCCTCACTGATCTCATTTTCAAATGGAGGTAATTAAAGCTCCTCTGCTTACCTCCCCAGGTTCCAATCAGATAATGGAATAGGGAGAGCAGTATAAATAATAATAATAATAAAAATTATGATAGTGCTGTTTTACAACTGGGGCAATTTTTAGAAATAAAGAGGCTTCCCTTAAAGTTCTAGCAAATGAAATAATGCATACAAAATGGTTTTGAGACTGTGAACAGTTCCATATAAATATACAAGATTGGGATTCAATTCTTCTGCTGGGTGACTGTGCTAAATGCCAAACTTCATGACCCCAGTGAGTTTGAAAATCTTGGCCAGGTGCAGTGGCTCATGCCTGTAATCCCAGCACTTTGGGAGGCCAAGTGGGTGGATCACCTGAGGTCAGGAGTTGGAGACCAGCCTGGCCAACATGGTAAAAGCTTGTCTTTATTAAAAATACAAAAATTAGCCAGTTGTGTTGGTTTGCTCCTATATTCCCAGCAGAAGAATCGCTTCAACACAGAGCTGAAGTGAGCTAAGATCGTACCACTGTACTCCAGCCTGGGTGACAGAGTGAGACTCTGTCTTGAAAAAAAAAAAAAAATCTTAAATCTTAAAATTATTTACATCAAATAAGCTCACCTTTACAGACAAAATTTCCCCAAGAATTAAGTATCTGTGTGAACTGGAAACTCCAGAAGGGTCATTTCCGTTTGTGTCAAAGGCCTTCCTCACTTCAGAGCACGTCTTTTTGAATAGCAGAAAGGCCCCAGAATGATGCAGGAACTCTGCATAACCTGGTGTCTCACAAGGTAAAGATTTCTGAACCCCAGAAACTTCCCAAAGGACAGGAGCAAGCCCACTGTCAAAGGAACTCCACATGGGTCCTTTGACATATGCTTTAAAGACAAACATCCGCTAAAAAGAACACTCAATATCAGATGTTACCTATCCAGCCTCGGGTGGGTCATGCTTTCTGAGATCTTGTAGGTGTGTTCCTCTTCTTCCAACCAGTCAGCCGTGCAGAGCTAGACCTGGGCATGCAGCTCCGACATCCCTCGTTGAGATATGTTCCTTGCATTGTTCCCTAGAAGGAATGAGGTGAAACTCACGTCTGCATTAGGTGGCAAAACGTGACCAGGAGGAATCTGTCCTCAGAGCTACTGTCTATCGCCTGTTCTATGTGTAAGTCTGCTCATGGCTCATTTCAAACATACATGAAGTGTCACAGAGTATAAGGTTTCTCACCTGAAATAAGCAAGAATGTTCCTTTTAGTGACACAAAGTTTGCTCAGGGGATCCTCAGTATGCACTATCAGGAGGAATGCTCTAAAATACTTTGGCAGTGGATATGCAGAAATGTTGCTGCCCTGCAGTTAAAAGGACATGGGATAGTGCGGGGTTTCCCAAACCCACCTGCTCCTCAGGATCACCCGAAATCACTCGCTGGCAGTCACCAGCTGCGCAGCAGGCCTACTGAATTAGAACCTCAGGACCAGGCCTCTGGGTGTTTTAACCTCCCACCACCCACTGAGCTTCTGACGCACACTTGGGTTTGAGCGTCCGTGGGTAGAAGTGTGGAGGGCAGGGAGATGCAGGCATGCAGACTCTGGCTCCGGAAGTGGACTGCTTGAGTTGGAATCACACTTCCATTCCGTATTCCCTGTGTGATTTGGGGTGAGCTTCCTAAACAATATGCTTCATTTTCCTCTGCAACAGGAAAGAACTAACAATAGTGTTCACCTTTGAGGATTTTCATAAGGATTAAAGGGCATATATATATACATATATATATATATATACACACATATATATAAAACAAGTATAGAATTCCATATGTAGAACACTTGTAATGCCATGTATTCCTGCTTAGAATAAGCTCCTGTGTAGCTTTTCTTATTTTATCTGGTGAAATCTCCAGTAGGTGAACACACTGATCAGAAAATAGAACATCCATCCCTTTTGTTAGCTTTACTTTAACCACTGCCCCTAGACCAGGGTCTGGGAATAATAGGCATTCAATAATCAATTAATTATCTCAGTTAATTAATAATCCATGATTAATGAATATGTCTCACAAGTTGTCAAACTCTGCTTTTTTCCTTAAAGTTTCCAAACAGTCTGGTTTTTCAAGAGAAGCCAGGTATCAAAGTTTTTTTTAAAAAAAATAAAATCCCACAATGCTAAAATAGAAGTGGCAAAATACATTTTTATATTTACATGTGTGCAATTTCTTTATATTTGCAATTCCTCGAGATTTCTTTTTTGTGATTTGATGCTTTTGTTTTGTTTTATTTCAAAGCAATGTGGCTATAATATTTAATATAATGCTCAGTGCAGAAAACAAGAGTCATTCATTCAAAAGGTTCAGTCAATATTAAGTAAAAAGGGAATTATTATTGAATATCAAGGAGAATTGTCAGAAGTGAGGAAGGAAGGGGATCTAATCTGAGCTTTTAAGGACAATTCTGAGAAGGACTCTGTATCTTCCAGGGAAGAGTGCCTCACAAACTCTGCCATACCTGGGAAGTTTCCCCAGCTAGTCTCAAAAGGCTTGCCATGTTTCTACCACTCACAAAAAAAAAAAAAAAAAAAAAAAAAAAGAATGACCCAGGTGATGGCCATCAATTTTCTCACGAGTCCTGCTTCCATATTAAAAACTCCCACACTTTCCACTCAAAATTATATGCTAATCTGTGAGGAAAGAGTAGGCATAGCAGGCCCAAGACTGGTATTAAAACTGCCATTGCAAAATTACAATTGAGACAGTAAAAGAAATTGGACCTAACCAACTCCATCGTGATTCTAACCTCCAAGCTGTCCTTGTTCGCTCCTGGGCACAGGCTGAACTAACTTTGGGAGGAATTTTTTAAGTTTATAGTTTAAAACAAAGACAATAATGGGCTTTTCCAAAAACAAAACCCCTTCTTACCTGGGGACTAGACTGCCTTTTTAGGACTAACAAGTTTGCCAAAAGATGAGAATTTACGGTTTAAAAGCCATGCAGCTAGAGGCTACAAGATTCTGACCCTCCCTGAATTGCTTTTGGGGATAACAACACTGTTGTAAAATGAAGACCACTGCTTGAGATGTTTTGCAGCCCCTGAACATGATGGATCAGCTGGCACCACCCAGGTCAATAAACTGGCTCATCTGATCTTGTGGCCTCCACCCAGGGACTGACTCAGCACAAGAGGACAACTTCCGCTCTATGATTTCATCTCTGACCAAGCCAATCAGCACTCCCAACTCAGTGGCTCCCTCCCATCCACAAGATCATCCTTAAAAACTCTGATCCAGGATGGGTGCTGTGGCTCATGCATATAATCTCAGCACGTTGGGAGGCTGAGGTGGGCAGGTCACAAGGTCAGGAGTTTGAGATCATATGGTGAAACCCCGTCTCTATGAAAAATACAAAAATTAGCTGGGCATGATGGCACACGCCTGTAGTCCCAGCTACTTGGGAGGCTGAGGCAGGAGAATTGCTTGAACCCTGGAGGTGGAGGTTGCAGTGATCCAGGATGTAGCCACTGCACTCCAGCCTGGGTGAATGAGCAAGACTCCACCTCAAAAACAAAACAAACAAACAAAAAAACACCTCTCATCCAAGAATGCTCAGGGTGACTGATTTTAATAATAATAAAACTCCAGTCTCCCACACAGCCAGATCTGTGTGAATTACTCTTTCTCTATTGCATTGCCCCTGTTTTGATAAATCAGCTCTGTCTAGGCAGCAGGCAAGGTGAACCTGTTGGGAGACTGCACTATCTTTAGAAACAGCTGCTTGAGATGCTTCCCCGTTGGCTAGCATCTGGTAACCTGGATTTTGGGTAGATACTCACATTCTCAAAACTGATACAAGGGGCTCACTGTGACTAAACGACGTGGTCCTTGTGATAGAGACATAAGGCAGGGAAATTCCGGGCAGAAAAGGACTGGTTTCTAGCCAGGGGCCCATACTCAAGCCTGTAACTGTGGTCCATAGTGAGAACATGCATTCGTGGTTTCCCACTCGAATGTTGCCTTTTCCAAAACCATTTATACCCCCCACCCCAACCTGTGCCATATAAACCCCAGGCTCCACCTGCAGAGAGGAGAGGAGAAGAGGAGAAACCGCTGGATGTCAGAGACTGCAATTTGATGATGGAGAGAGGCAGCTTGACTTCAGAGGGATTGCTTGACAGTGTTGCTTCTGAAATGAGTCTGAGGGAAGAACACTTTCCCACTCCATCCCCTTTCCAGCCCTCCTTCCTGAGAGCCACCTTCATCAGCAATAAAATCCTCCCCATTCACCACCCTTCGGTTTGTTCACACAACCCGATTTTTCCTGGACACTGAGTAAGAGCTTCGGTGCTCTTATTCAGAGCTTGTGTGGATGCTAAAGGCTGTCACACTGACCCTCTGCCCTTGCTGGTGGACAGCAACCATTTCACGTGAAAAGACAGAGGGCCCACTGAGCTATTTAACACTGAAGCCATCTGTCTATAGCAAAGCTGTACACACGCCCTGTAACCCTCCAACACATATCCTCTGAGACGTCGAGGGTGGTGGGTATCCCCCTGCATACTGCTGCAGGGCCTGCGTGGAGTTTTGTTCCTGCCAGTGCCCAAAAGCACTCACCTCAGCTCCTGTGCCCGCTCACTTTATGCTCCCTCCCACAGGGGTTGACAACAATGGGTTTGAGTGAGTGGAATTTGCCCCTGCTGTCACCAAAGTGGCCAGCTATATCTCCAGCACTCACACTCCAGTTCCTGTCCATGAAGAGGTCAGGGAAAATTTTCTGCTTCACTTGCTGAATTCCTGTTTTCCTTCTAGGAGTCTGGAATTTTGCTGCATTCCGGGCAGAGGGCTCCTATGTAACTGGCTTCCAATAAAAACCCTAGATATGGAATTTCCAATGGAATAAGGATAGATAATTTTTCAAGCATGTAGTCATGATTTGAGGCTGGGGAAATTAAGAGTGTCTTGAGTGTCTTGTAGTCACAATTTGAGGGGTGAGGAATTAAGACTGCATACTCTACTACCAGGAGAGAAGACTCTTTGAAATTGTAGCCTGGTTTTCTCTGGACTTCACCACATGGGCCTTTACATTTTGCTGATTTTGCTTGTATCCATAATAAATCATGGCTGGCAGTAAAACTTATATGCTGAGTCCTGTGACGTTTCCTCGAAAATCACTAAACCTAAGAGTAGACTTGAGGACCTCCAGCACAATATTCTTATTGCAGGAAGACTGGAAGATGTAGGTTATTTGTTTGTTTTTCTATTCCATGTTGCAGAATTGTGTTTAAATGTGGGGTGCTATCGCTATGTATAGTGATATATGTCATAGTGTAATGTAATGAAGGTGTTTAATTTCACTTTAGGATTAAACTGGACAGAACAGAGGCAGCCCTCACCTCACAGCAGCATATAAACCACGGGGCATTGATGAGAGTTGATGCAAATCATGGCGTGGGGGTACTTCAGCCCTCCTGGGGCTTGGTGTGGCCTCTTCATACAGGCTGCCTTCATGAGGGACTCCTGGCTAACGGCTTCTTGGTGAGAGGTAGAGACATTGGGAGCCTTACTACTGAACATGAAGTAATTTTACAGTGAAAAGAGTGTCTCACACATCAGTTAAGCCAGTTGTCTCCATGTACTTTCGTGGTAGAGCTCAATCCATAGAGTCTTCTGGGACCTCTGAAATTAGGAACTGCTGTGACATTCCTGCTACTTATATAGGAACTGGAGTTTGAGGAAGTTAAGAAACTTGCAGTAGGTGAGGCATAAGGACAGGGCTGGGGTCTTACCCAAGAGAAGCCACTGTTCTCAGAAACTCCATTATGGAGTCTATTGATTGGGCCTAGTGAGGTTGGGCTCATTCTCTGAACCACTTCATGCCTTCTAATCTGAGGATTTCCATCATCGTAGAGTGGAAAGTTTGCTTTTTCACTCTTGCATTTTTCTGAAACTAACAAAAAATATGTTACCCCACATTATATGTAAGCATTCGTCAGTCTTTTCCTCAACGATGCAGTTTACTTTGCTGCTTTGGAAATGCTTCAGTTCAGACCTTGAATTATGCCCTGTAAATGTCAGGCTTCCGGTAGGGGAATGGTACTAGGTGGCAGAGAACATGCACCTGCAAAGGGCGTCCTCAGAATCATGTCTTGCTGATCTCCAGCCCCAGAGCAGGGCTCCTTTGGCCCATTCTTTGCTCCAGGCTCTGGTTCCTCTTGGCAGATTCAGGCCCAGGCCAGAACGTAGAGTTTCCTAAGTGGAGCATCCCGGCTACCTATTGAAGCAGAACTAAGCTGATGCTGTGTCTTTGGATTACCAACAGTCACTAAAAGTTTTATGAAACCCTGCAAGCTGGTCCTGTTCAACATTCAACAAAACAAAAGTTCAGTGCTTCGGGGCTGCATTGTAAACTGTTTTTAGTCTAAATGGAATCCCTAAAGCAGTGCTTTAAATAATAATTTAAACTGAATGACTGAGATTTATAGCCCTGTTAGGTTTTCCGTTTCTTAACCAAAACTTACTCTATTTTTGAGGCAGGATGTTCTTTCCTTTCTAATGGGAGAATCCCCAAGTACACAACAATTTGAGCAAGAAGTTGTAAAATGAAGCCATGTACCTCTTGTTAGCTCAGTTATGCATTGCAAGACAAAATTCATGTGACTTTCATGGATGTATTGGACGTTTTGCAGGAGACAAGAGAATGATTCTTCAATTACAGTGAAAATGCATTTGTTGCCATCAGTATCTGCAAATCGATGTCATGTGTGACATTGATAAGACTGAAATGGCATATCCTAGAGAGGGCTCAGTACTAGATGTGGTACCTGAATGCCAGCCAATTCCTTCCTCACAGTGACTCTGCCTTTTCTAAAGACTGGAAAAATACATTATGGTTGATAAAGCGTATCCACAGCAGGCCATCTCACAGACCTACCTCACACTTGGGTCAACTCTGGTCCTATTTGTGATGTGAACTTGAGAATTCAAAAGCACATTTTTCTGGCTGTCACCTAGATAAAGCCTACCTATAAAGCAAGGAGGAAAAAGAAGGCACAGAAGGCAGAAAGTGTTCTCCATCGATTCTTAGGTACTTCCACGCCTTGGTTCTACCTATGACCTCTTTCTTGGGATAAATCATTCCTCTTAGCTTGAACTACCTGGAGATATTTCCTGTCATTTGTAAACAAATAACCTGAAACAAGAATATAGCAGATCCTGGACTAATGTAATAGGTGAAAACCAGATAAATCTAGTCAATGAAAACAGAGCCAAAGCAATGATGATTTTGCCACTGCATAACAAAACTTCCTCCGTAAAATTCATGGATACTTGTACAATAAAACATTTTCCCTTAGGTTATAACTACTTGGTAGCCCATAACATTTTGAAAGAAGGAAGGCACTTTACAAAATTATCTTGTTTCATGACGCACCCTCCAGCCAGTCAGCAATCGATAACATTCCTGACTTCGATGGATATTTGCAGTCATTTTTGCAGGGACTCTCTTGCCTCTAGCAAGTTGATTGCTGCAGTATAAAGCCTACGTGTGTCTGGATGGTCCTCCCACTCAGAAAGCCAGACGTGCGCCTCCTGCCTCTAGTCTTCTGCCAGTTACTGTATGGTCTACGTGTGGTTCTTGGTTAGATGGGGTCAACATGAGTGTTCAGTGGTGCCAGCACCAGCAGCCATGTCTTAGCCGTATTGTCCCGCTGAAGTTTGTGGTTGTATTGCTAAACTAGGCCAGCCCTCTTGGCTCCTGCTAATTCTCTGAGTCATAGTTTACTTTCCTTTTCTGTGAATTCTGAGAGTCAATTCTGTTTTGTGTTTATTTCTACCTTATGCCAGTTTCCATTAGATTAAAAATCAAACAGGCAAACAACAATGACAAATGAGACAATCTCTGGATGACACGTTGACAGGGAGCTTCACTCTTCCTTAATGTGCTTTTCCTGGCAGAGAGCTCATTAGCCACTGCAGCAGTCCAGTCAGCTTTGGATAGCTTTTTTGATATTGTTATTTAGTCTTAATTTCTAGAAACCCACAAAATAAATTACTATTTAAGTTATTTTCTAATGATTAGCTCCAAGTTTCCTAAATAGTTTGAAATTACACAAATTTGAACATTTATCTCAGGAAACAGAGAAAGAAGAAGGGTGGGATAAACACTTAAATATGCAAGCAATTCTACCACCATTCTATTCAATTAACCAACACCTCTCAGTGAGTGTGAAGTCAGAGAAGGCCTCTCCAGTGGTCAGAGATTTTTTTATTTTTTTATTTTTCTACCACTTGGCCCTAAATGCCAGTCATCCCCTGCATTTGGGGCTCAGCTATAGAGACAGTGATTTGCTGCAACACTGGGTGGGAAGAGGATTGGGCTGGGGTTTGTCAAAGATTAGAGAGGTTTCCAAAGAAGGTTTTGACTACTTCCAGTTTTTGCCTTTAATATTGATAGGCTTTACCCTGCCCCCACTAGGATTCTTGATGCTAATGAGGGTTCCCTCCCCAACTCTCCCTCTCCATATGTCCCAGATACTCCATGATCAATAATCCCTCACACTCGGGTGAGTGGGTGTACCACAAGCAATCGTTTCAGATGCTCAGAGGCAGCCATCTCTAGTGTCTCCCCTAGGAGCTACCCATTGCGTCTCCTAAATTAACTTAATATTGTGCTTTTTAAAAATGGAATTATAGCTGATGACAGTGTTGGGTTTTGGTGGATTATTCATTCAGTGTGTGTTGTCAGCTGTGCTCACTGATAAGAGAAAATAGGCCACCTGGCCACTTGCTTAGTGAAACTCTTAAAAACCCTATTTAGAGCCAATCCTTGAGCTGAGTCCAGAAACACCAGGATTCTCCCCTGATTGCTGCTGCTGACACCCACCATTTAGTTAGCAGTGATGATGGACACAGCCTATGCTATGCACGCTTACTTTAGCTCATTTATTCCCTCGGTCACATCCATGAGATAGTGCTGTAACTTTTCCGTGTTATGAATCGGAAACTAAGGCTTTGAGGGGTTGAATAACTATGCCTAGGTTACACAGATGTAAGTTTTCAAGAGTCAAAAATTAACCCACTTCTCCGTAATCCTGGAGCCCTCTCTTAGCCCAGGAGCTCAAACCCCAATGCATACAGCGGTCAGGTGGTGACAGGTGGGAATTAGAGGAGGAAGTCAGTGTGGGAGGCCAGCCTGAGGGCTGAAGCCCCTCCTCAACTCCTGCTCATGAATTCTGTGGCAGTCAGATCCCTGTGGCCAGATCTTCGTATTCTTCAAGAAAGCCTGGAAATGTAGGTTTTACTATGGTACCTTTTAAAGTTTAAATGTTGGTACCACATTCAACTTACCAAAGAAAAGAGAATGAAGAAGAAAGAAAGGAAAATAAAATAAAATAAAGATAATAGAAACGATAAAATTATGTAAAGAAGATTCAGCATACTTAGAGTTGCATTTGGCCATTGGCTCCAATCTGCCAGGCCTGGGTAACTGCCCTTGCTGGGGGCCAGGGAGGGATCAGGTATCCTTTATTTGCCAAGGTGCCCTCTGTACCTTGCACAGAGCCTGGTACATGGGAGGTGCTCATTACCACATGCAGAATGCATGAATGCAAGAAAGATGGGGGGGTATGATAATGAGTAATTGCAGGGTAGACATTCAAGCACGTTAATCAGCGGCTATCCTTGGAATACCATAGCATGTTCTGTTCTCTAAGCACAGCCGTTCTAACTATAAATGGCCAAGATTGACAGATCCCTCGAGGGCATGGCAGAATCATTGGGCACTGGGTCTTTTTACATTAATTTAAATTTCTTTTGCATTTTGCCTATTGGGCTAAAGCACATTTACAAAGAAAGCAACAAAGAGATGCCTTTCAGCACCAAAGAGCTTTAACCTTTCATACAACTTTAATTTTATTTTCCTGTTTAATACTCATCAGTAAATATTGTGAAATAAAGACTTCAGTCCAAATAATCCAATTTTACTGGAAACTCTGAATAGTTGAGACAGAGGACACAGCAGCTTGACCAAGCTAAACAAGTCACACAGCCACTATTTAAAATGTGTTCTGTGGCCAAATTACTGTCCAAACACTCATCCAAGGAAAACGTATTCAAAAGACACTTTGACTGAGTTCATCCAAGCACAAAAGAGCAGTAAGAACAAGAAAGGCTCAGCATTGACCTTGGCATGACCTTGTGGCCACCATGTTGGTGTCTCAATGCCAATGCTCAGGAAACATTGGGGATATCCCTGCTGTCCCTGTGGATGAGACAATACATTCAGGATCATCGGTCCTTAGATGATAGGGTCCCATGCTGAAATTTCTGTAGGGGCCAGAAGGAATATGAATGAGTGAAGAATGCCAGGGATACATTTTTTGGAATGTTAAGCACATAGCTATCTCTTTCACTATCTTAACAATAAAGTCGGAGGTCTCCCACTTTTCTGGAAGCAACTGGTTCTCTTCATCTCATTTTTGTTTACTTATTTTTGATAAATGTATGAAATAGGAAATATTTTATTTTCTTCTTAACTCTATTACAAGAAGAAATAAATAAAATGGCAGAGTCACGATAGTGAATGCAATCCACACCAACATAGTATTAGACAGTATGGTGTGAACTGTCCTTCCAAAGTCAGCAGCCACAGGGTTAGAAAGTAAGGGACGGTGTGGATTGTCCTTCCAATCCTCTCTTGGTGTTCCACAGATTTCTACCAGACAGAAACAAGTGTTAGTGGGATCAGAACTTCTACAATTTCCAGAGAAAAATAAAATATGGACTTTTACATAAAATATTATGAATTTTAAATTATGAATTTTAAATTTTAAATAATTCACTTTTTTAAACACTTCCGGACAGAACAGACAGCACGGTTAATGTGAGTTGGGTAGCTCAACAGTCACTTTTTCCTCTTACTTGTTGTAACAAGCCATGCATGCTGGTAGAAGAAATCATGTGAAGGAGAAATTAATATGGGTTGAATTTTGTTTTTTACAAATTAAATGAAAGCAAACCCCCAGACCAAAGAAACTCAACAAACTCGGAAAACAAGAACGTACTTCACAACAAAGAACATTACCATGGATTTTAAAAAGTCATTTAATAAAGATTAAGAGGAAAACTCCTCAAGAGGACAGTATTTCTACACGTGTGTGCTTGATTAAAGATCTCCAAAATACATGAAGCAAAAAGTTACAAAACTACAAGGAGAAATAAACAAATATACAATTCTGGTTAATAATTTCTGGGACAAGGAGGAAGGATAACAGCAAAGATATGGAAGACTTGAACAACAATATCAACCAAGTAGACCTTAGAATGTTCCACCCAATAGTATCAGAATATATCATCTTTTCAAGTGCAGAAAAAACACGTACCAAATTAAACTATATTCTTGACCATCAACAAATCTTAATAAATCTAAAATAATTCCTGTCATACAAAAAAAAAAGTTCTCTTCAAATAGCAAAAAGATCTATTGAAAATCCAGCAAATTGTCAGACGATAAGTAGCACTCTTCTAAATAATGCACAGATTGAAGAAAAAACTGAAAGGGAAATTCAAAAGTATTTTGAACTAAATAAAGCTGATACCATAATTTATCAAAATGAGTGTGATGTTACCAAAGCACGATTAGGTGGACAAATTATAGCACCTACTTCCCAAATTAGAAAATTTGTAAAAAAGATTTCAAAGCAATAATTTTAGCTTTCCAGCTTAAGAAAAAAATTTTAAAAAGTGATAATTATGAAACCAAAAGCTAGTTCTTTCAGATTTTTTAAATGGATAAACTTCTAGCCAAACTAATCAGGAACAATAAAAAAGAGACAGAAAAAGAATATAAAAATTGCCAGTAGCAAGAATAAAAGAGGCTAAATAATTTCATATTCCTGAAATATTAAAAAGATAATAAAAGGAAATTATGAATACCTCTAACAACAAATATAACAAGTTAGATAAAATAGACAGATAGCTCCTAAGGCATGTGCTGCCAAAGCTCACTGAAGAAAACTATATATTTTGAATTACCACACATGTGATTATATAACTGTGGATGTTACAGGTAAACATCTTCTCACAGACATTAGACATACAGAGTGTTTCACTTCTGTACTACCAAGCAAGTAATACAGTAATACAGAAGTAACTTAAGTCATACACAAACATGCAAAGTCTTTTAAAAAGTTGCAAAGGGAAGAATTCCAAACTCACTGTATAAGACCAGTACTATCCTGATAACAAGGTCAAAGACATTAGAGAAAAGAAAGAATACTAATGTACTTCATGAAACAGATAGACAGATGTTAAACAAAATTTAAACAAGTATCATCCAATGACATAGATGAATATAACATTACGACCAAGCATGTTTTTTTCTGTAGAATACAATATTGATTTGACATTTGAAAATCACCATATTAGGGTAAAAAGACATATTACCATCTCAGTAGCTGTAGGGAAAACATTCCAGAAAATTCAGTACTTTTCCCTAATAGACAACTCTCAAGAACTGTAATAGAAGAAAAGTTTCTTAACTTGATAAGGGGTATCTATGAAAACATACTACATGTAACGTGGTACTCTATGGTGAAAAAATTGATGTTTTTGCCCTAAGACCAGAAGCAACAAAAGATATTCATTCTTACTACTTTTATTCAATATTTTACTGGCTGTTCTGGCCAGTGCAGTATTGCCTAACTATGAAAGTACAAAATTAAATATATACATATTTAAATAAATCCATGAATTTTAAAGTTATATAGTTTAAAAAGACATAAAACTATCTATTCACAGATGGCATAATTGTCTATACAGAAAATGTGATGAAATTTTAAAAAATATTACTAGAACTAATAATTGGCTTAAATAATATTGCAGTATACATGGTCAGTATACAGAAACCAGTTATATTACTATCAACAAACAATGAATAATCACAAAATAGACAACTTTTGAAAATACCATGTACCATACCAACAACAGAAATATAAAATACTTGTGGCTAAATATAACCAAAGATGTGACCTGCGTATTGACTACAACAACATATTGCTTAGATGAATTAAAATAGCTAAATTCTTTTATATTACGCCACTCATGGGCATGACAGTTGCCTTTGACCCCATCATGCAGCTACAGCTGATTGGATCAGGAGGTAACAACTGACCCAGGTGGGGCCAATCAGCTCCTCTCCTCTGCTTGAAGTGGGAAAGAGACCCTGTCTGTGAGCTTCAGGGGGCTGAAGTGAAAATCATACAGCTGCTTGTAATGCTCATGGGTAGAAGAACTCAGTGTTGTTAACATGTCAATTATACTTAAATTGGTGTATAGATTCAGAGCAATCCAATTCAAACATCAGCAGTTGTTTTAGAGAAAATTGATAAACTGATCTCAAAATTCAAAAAGGAATTCCAAGGATCTAAAATAGTAAGAATGGCACTTAAAAAGAACACATTTAGAGAAACATCCTATTTCAAGACTTATTACAAATATGCAGCAATGAAAACAGTGTACTGTCACTGTCAAGAGTGGCAAATAGGAAACTGAAACACAATAGAAACTCCAGCAATAAACATTCACATAAATGAATGCCTGATTTTTAACAAAGCAGCCTGAACAATTTAGTGGGGAATAAAAGATGGTAGTTTTGAAAGTGGTTCTGTACACATTAGATGTTCATATGTACAAAATAGGAGAAATACCTAATGTAGATGTCGGGGGGATGAATGCAGCAAACCACCATGGCAAGTGTATATCTAGGTAACAAACTTGCACGTTCTGCACATGTACCCCAGAACTTAAGGTATCATAAAAAAAAACTGATGGATACTTTTATAAAATAACTTAAAAGGCATCACAGACTTAACTATAAAACATAAAATAATAAAACTTATAGAAGAAAACATTGGAGAAAATCTTTGTTACTTCAGATGGCAATAATTTATTAGATACAAAACCAGAAACATGATCCAAGAAAACAAATGTATTAATTAGAATCCATCAAGTTTAACACTATTTGCTCTGTGAAATACTCTGTAAAGAGAATAATGAGACAGGCCACAATTTGGGAGAAAATATTTGTAGCTCAGACATCTGAAAAAATATCTGCTTTAAAAATTTGCATTAAAGACTCAAAATGCAATAAAAGAGCAAGCAATTAAAAAATGGTAAATAACTGCACAAATACTGCACCAAAGAAAAGAAATGTATGGTAAATAAATCAGGTTAAGAAGATGTTTCAGGCCGGGCGCGGTGGCTCACGCCTGTGATCCCAGCACTTTGGGAGGCCGAGGCGGGTGGATCACGAGGTCAAGAGATCGAGACCATCCTGGTCAACATGGTGAAACCCCGTCTCTACTAAAAATACAAACAATTAGCTGGGCATGGTAGTGCGTGCCTGTAATCCCAGCTACTCAGGAGACTGAGGCAGGAGAATTGCCTGAACCGGGGAGGCGGAGGTTGCGGTGAGCCAAGATCGCGCCATTACACTCCAGCCTGGGTAACAAAAAAAAAAAAAAAAAAAAACGAAGATGCTTCATATCATTAGTCATTAAATAAATGTGAATTCAAGCACAATGGGCTACTATCACATAGCTATTATAATGACTAAAAACTTTAAGGCCAGGCGTGGTGGCTCACGCCTGTAATCCCAACACTTTGGGAGACTGAAGTGGCTGGATCACCTGAGGTGGGGAGTTCAAGACCAGCCTGACCAACATAGAGTAACCCCATCTCTACTGAAAATACAAAATTCGCTGAGCATGGTGGTGCATGCCTGTAATCCCAGCTACTTGGGAGGCTGAGACAGGAGAATGGCTTGAACCCGGGAGGCAGAGGTTGCAGTGAGTGTGAGCTGAGATTATGCCATTGCACTCCAGCCTGGGCAGCAAGAGTGAAACTCTGTCTCAAAAAACAAAAAGAAAAACAAAACAAAAGAAGAATATGTTTAACAATATCCTGTGATAATGGCAGGGATGCAGATCTCCTGGGATCCTTATTTACTGGTGGAAATTTAAAATGGTATAGTCATTCTGTAAGGGTGGCATGGTTTGGCTCTATGTCCCCACCCAAAGCTCATCTTAAATTGTAATCCCCACACGTCAAGAGAGGAACCTGGTGGGAGGCGATTGCATCATGGAGGCAGTTTCCCCCATACTGGTCTTGGGATAGTGAGGAGGGAGTTCTCATCAGACCTGACAGTTTATAAGTGGCAGTTTCCCTGTGTGTTCTCTCTCCTGCTGCCATGTAAGTCATGTCTTGCTTCCCCTTTTCTTTTCACCGTGATCGTAAGTTTCTTTAGGCCTATCCAGTCATGATGAATTGGAAGTCAGTTAAATCCCTTTTCTTTATAAATTACCCAGTCTCAGGCAGTTCGTTATAGCAGTGTGAAATGGACTAATATAAAGGGTGAAAATGTAATCACTTATTTTAAACTTGAGCATACACTTACCATATAACCTAGTAAATTCACTCATAGGTATATATCAGTGAGAAGTGGAAAATAAAGACCACATGAAGACATGCATATTAGTGCTCTACAAGACTTAAAATCACACAAACCTGGCAACACCCTGAGAACATTCAACCAGTGAATGGATAAAGAAATTATAATACATTGTAAGGAGATACTGCTCAGTATACTAAAATAAAAAAAAAAAAAAAACTTTTAAAACAAA